>NC_086451.1:293054500-293327000 GCF_028390025.1 Pseudophryne corroboree
CTGGTATTCCTCCAGGAGACACATTTTAAAGGTACTTCCCACCCTGAATTACGTTCCAAACGCCACCCTGTCGCCATACATGCCTGCGATCACTCCCAGAAGAAAAGAGGGGTCGCCATATTAATCCCCGCTCATCTACACTTAGAATCAGAAAAAATTGTTAGGGACAAGCGCGGAAGGTTCCTCATTATAGTAGGCAAGCTTAATAATGTCCCCATCACCTTGGTCAATATCTATGCCCCCAATGTCAATCAAGCCTCGTTTTTCGCCGCCTTAGATTCCAAAATTGCTCAGTGTAGGAAAGGTGACATTTTAATGGCAGGAGATTTCAACACTATTCTCCATCATAGTCTTGATCGCTCCAGCTCCCTGCCAACATCCCAGACCCATACACATACCCGCAATTCCCAAGCCCTGCAGTCCCTACTTAAAAATCACTTACTTTTCGATTCCTGGAGGGTTGCCGACCCCTTAGTTAAAGATTACACATTCTTTTCCCCAGTGCATAATCTATACACTAGAATTGACATGATTATGGTAGGAAGAGACCTCACTTCTCGAATCCAGAAATGCTGTATTCATCCAATTACGTGGTCTGACCATGCCCCGATATCCTTATCTTTGTCTGGGCTGGCCCGCACTCTTTCCCCCCCCTCTTGGTCCCTTAACGATGCCCTCCTCCAACAGCCCGATGTACCGCAACAAGTGACTCAGACATTGAATGATTACTTTAATGATAACCAAACCCCTGGTATATCGGACATGACCCTGTGGGAGGCGCATAAAGCGGTCCTTAGAGGCCATTTCATTCAGATCGCGGCCAGGCTCACCAAACAGCGCTCCCAAAAGATCTTAGAGCTCTCTGACCAACTCCACCTTCTGGAGGAGGTTCATAAGTCTTCTCTAAACCCTGCCGACTTAGACAAACTACTTAAAGTTAGGGGAGAACTCAATATGCTCTTGTCTCATAAGACTGAACAATGCCTTAGACGCCTCAACCAGATTTACTACGAAAAAGGGGATAAAGCAGACAAGATTTTGGCCAGGAAGTTGAGGGCTCAGATCTCCTCAAAAAATATCTTATCTATACGCACCAAGCAGGGAACACTAACACACGACCCCGACCGCATTCTGGGAGAATTCGAGGAATTTTATAAGCTATTATATAATACGGAGGCAGTCCCTTCGTCGCCCTCAGCGAGATTCGAGGAGGGGATCAAATCCCTCTTAGATAAGTGTGACCTACCATCACTGAGCAGGTCGACAGTCTCTCAATTAGGCTCAGAAATAACTGTAGAAGAGTTAGATAACGCACTCAAAACTCAGAAATCTGGTAAAGCCCCTGGCCCTGACGGCATGTCAATTATGTATTACAAGAAATTTAAAGGGATTCTACTGCCCCATCTCTGTAGGCTCTTCAATGGCTTCCTCAAAGGTAACCCTCTATCCCCCCGGACTCTGGAGGCACGCATAGTTTTAATTCACAAACCTGGGAAGGACCCCAACTCCTGTGCTAGCTACCGCCCCATCTCTCTACTAAATAATGACATTAAAATCTTTGCCAAAATTCTTGCCCTGAGACTAAATTCAGTTCTCCCACGTCTGATCCATGCGGACCAGGTGGGCTTCGTCCCAGGCCGACAAGCTAGGGACAATACCCGCAGAACCATTGACCTGGTCCACCTGGTCAATAAAGCCAAACTGCCCTCGGTCCTTCTCTCGCTTGATGCGGAGAAGGCTTTTGATAAAATACTTTGGCCTTTCATGTTCGCTACTTTACGTAGGTTCGGCCTGGGAGGAAGCCTACTTCAGGGTATACAGGCACTCTACTCCAACCCTTCTGCCAGGGTCCGGGTTAATGGTAAAGATTCTTCCCTCTTCCAAATCAATAACGGTACGCGCCAGGGGTGCCCCCTATCTCCGTTAATTTTTGCCATGTCCATCGAACCCTTGGCGTGCATGATTAGGGCTAATCCTGATATCAAGGGCATCACTGTAGGCGATGAGGAGTTCAAACTGTCATTATTTGCAGACGATGTTCTGTTAACTCTGTCTTCACCTAATATTTCTATCCCCAACCTATTTAAAACCCTATCATTATATTCACATTATTCGGGATACCGTATTAACTATTCTAAATCGGAGGCCCTCCCTTTGCATCTCAATGAGGATACCAGATCTCTCCTAGCTGCTAACTTTAATTTCGCCTGGCGATCCAAAAAAATTAAATACCTAGGCGTGTTCATCACAAACTCCTACGACTCCCTATACTCAGAGAACTTCCCAGCCTTATTTAAGTGTATAGAGTCGGACCTTCGGGCATGGGACAAGCAGATTATAGCCTGGTTCGGACGGATAGTCTCAGTAAAGATGAACATCCTACCCAGGCTCTTATACCTGATTCAAACAATTCCCATACGCATCCCCGCTGAGGCCTTAGGCCGAATGCAGAGACTCTTCCTAAAATTCATATGGTCAGGCAAGCCTCCTAGAATTAAGACCTCTACTTTGGTACGGGACCCACTAGCTGGAGGCAGAGGTTTGCCGGACATTCGCAAATATTATCACGCAACTCACCTAAGCCAGGCTGTCGCCTGGTTTTCCCCAGCGCCCCATCTACCCTGGATTCGAATTGAGCGGCTAGCAGCCGGGGTTTCCACTTTGGTATCCCTACTAACGCCGACCAAGTCAGTCCAGACAAGGCTAACAAGCCTCCCCCCCACTAAATTTACCTGCTCCCTGTGGTGTTTCTGCATTCGGCATTATGGTTTATCCACTTTCCCCTCGCCCATTACGTCCATTTGGGACAATCAAGATTTCCCCCCTGGTTCCACCTTACGGTCCCACCCATGGTTCCACCTGAGCCCGGGACTGGTGTTTGACTTCATAGAGGGTTCCTCCTGGCGCTCCCTGAAGTCCCTACGGGACAAATATGATATCCCCCAACCTGTATTTTATGAGTATTTACAAATTCGTTCTTTCCTAAGCTCCCTCTCAAAATCCCAAGTCATACGTCAACTTACCCCCTTGGAACGTTTGTGTATTTTTTCTCCTATGCGACAAGGTATTATCTCCATACTTTATGGCTTACTACGTTCTCTGAAAGCAGCGAACATACTTCCCCATGAGCGTAAATGGGAACAGGACCTTGGCCCACCCCCTGCAGAGGACTCATGGGAAATCATCAGGCAAAACGTAGCTCAGTCCTCAATCTCCTCTTTAGTGAAGGAAAATTCTTATAAAGTCTATACTAGATGGTATCGGGTCCCAGCGACACTGCATAAGATTTTTCCCGGGTCATCCCCATTATGTTGGTGCGGTTGTGGCCAGACTGGAGACTTTAAGCACATCTGGTGGTCTTGCCCCAAGATATGCGCGTTTTGGGCACAGGTGGAAACCCTCATTGGTTCCATTTTCCACTCGCAAGTAGTATTGGGCCCCTGGTCGGCCCTCCTGGGCCTACCTCTCCCCAACCTTGACATCCAGGCGAGTAGCCTGGTACTTCAAATTCTACACGCCGCTAGATGTGTGATAGCTAAAAATTGGAAAAAAACCATTACTCCCCCTAGGAGCATGTTGATAGCCAAAATATGGCATATTTCTATGATGGAGAAAATCACGGCCTCTCTGCGGGACAGGTCAGAGAAATATGGGAGAATATGGGACCCATGGTTCACCTATACTACGCCCTCTAATGCCGGAGTGTGACTCCCTCCGTTATACGGTTCTCAATAAGCAAAAGAAGTAATATACTGTCCACAGTTATATGGTTTTACCCTGTAGGTATGTTACTATGATGATCCCCCACTCTCCCCTACCCTCCCTGTCCCTTCTCCCCCTCTCTCTCTTATTCTCTTCTTTTCTTTTCTCCTTCTATCCTTCTCTTTATCTTTAAGTTAAACACAAAAAATTTCTGTCGATATATATATATATATGGTTGCGATGATGTACTTCCCTGTTGATGCTACAATTGGTTATTCCCCACGGGATAACATGTATGTAATTTTGAATATCTCATTTGGAGTCATCATCTCCTATTTGTTTTGTACCAGCATATTCGACTTTTCTTCAATAAAAATATATTTAAAAAAAAAAAAAAAAAAAAGGGTTGAGATTACATAAAGGATTAAAAAAAAAAGGGGCAGACTAGATGGGCCAAGTGGTTCTTATCTGCCGTCAAATTCTATGTTTCTATCATCGCACCGGGTCGTGACTGACGAGAGGCCAAGTGTTCGCTGTACATGGACGACGTCACTGTCTTCTGCGCAGATCAGCGTTCGGTGACAGCACTCGTCCAGACCTGCAAGAACTTCGGCCGAGCTTCAGGGGCTAAAGTCAACTGCGGGAAGTCAGAGGCTATGCTCTTTGGAAAGTGGCACCTGTCATCCTCTGCACCATTTCCTTTTGCCTTCAAGCCTGACTTCATTAAGATCCTGGGAGTCTGGTTCGGCGGTGAGGGTGCAGCCCTGAAATGCTGGGACGAGAGACTGGCGACTGTTCATCAGAAGATTGGATTGTGGAGCCTCAGAGAACTTACCATCGAGGGGAAATCACTTGTGCTGCGCAACGAGATCCTTCCTGTTCTACAGTACACCGCGCAGGCCTGGCCACCACTGGTCACGGTCTGCAGGGCCATCACAAGGGCAGTGTTTCACTTCATCTGGGGCTCCAAGATGGACAGAGTTAAGCGATCAGTTATGTACAAGGAGACCCTCAAAGGTGGAAAGGGTATTCCAGATATCCCCACCATGCTGCGGGCCTTCTTTGTGTGTAACTGCATCCGCCGGACATTGTGTGAGAACTTTAAAGACTCTGCAGGAAACTCCAAGTCCCGTTTCTTCCTCCTGCCTCTTTGGAGGGTCCTTGGCTGGGACAAATAGGACAGCTCCATCCCTTACAACTGGAACACCCCCTGGTTCTACCTGGACGTGTCCAAGTTCGTGAGGGAGCACCAACTGGAGGGAGTTAAACCTGGCTTGTGGAAGCCAAAGACCATCTACAAGCAAATCACAGCCAAAGATGTTTTTGAGCCGATTCCGGGGCTTCTTTCAGCGACTGCCAAACAGGTCTGGGAGAATGTGGCCTCCAAAAGGCTCACAAACAGACACAAAGACCTGTCGTGGATGGCCATTCAAGGAGATTTGCCCCTCAGGTCATTCATGCACTCCCGGAACCTGTGCAGGTACAGACATTGCCCCAGGTGCATCATTCATGAGGAAACATCTATGCACCTGTTTTGGGACTGTGCCTGTGCTCAGTTGTTGTTGGATGCCCTGGAAAATGAACTGAAAGACTGTGTGCCAAGGAACTGTCTCACGTACCATTCGGTACTCTACGGACTATTCCCTGGCACCCATACCGTTGGGGCGATCCAGGAAGCCTGGCGCTTTATGAACTGTGTTAAGGACGCTTTGTGGCTCGCCAGGAACCGCCTCATATTGCGGAGGGAGAGGATGTCCATCCAGGACTGTTGCAGGCTGGTTCATAGCCTGCTAAGAGACTATTCCATCAAGGACAGCCCTGAGGAAGAAGAGGACTAAACCCCCCCTTCTTCTGCCCCTCTCCCCTTGTTTGAACTGATTAATGAGACTTGGGACCGTGGCCCCTTCCCCCATTTACAATGTCTGTTGTTTTGTTGATGTCTTTCTATTTATTTCCCCTCCCCTTATATGTGTCTTGTTTTCAATAAAGCTTCGGGCTTGTGATTTCCCCCTTCCCCCCTCACCCTCTTACCCTCCACACCCATAGCCTTATTAACTGTTGTATTATTGTATAGTTTAAATGCATAGTGCAGTCTGAGAACTATAGTGTAGGCTGGCCTGTGCCGTAGTTCTTCGACTGCACTATGCCATCTGCATCTCTAATGTGTTTTGGCTGTGCTGCGACACGGTACTTATGTTTGTCATGTTTATGTATGTTTTTTGCTACTTTATGTCAAATAAAGACTGCTTTTTCAATCAAGATCTGAAAACAATCAATGTTCATCTTTGATGGCAATAGTAGTGGTATGATATTTGCTGCTTTTGAAAGCCAAAATCTGATATGTCCTCTATCTGGGGGGCCATATATTAAATGGCTTTTTAGTAAAGGGAGATGGAAGAAGAGCTTTCAGTACCTGCAGGATCGGTGCATCTTTCCTATTCTATCCTCCAATAATAGATTCAGTTGCATTTTCCAGTGTGTTTTGGATGCGCCTTTGCAAATGTCTTACATCAACATTCTTATTTAGTACTACAGTATTTTCCAAGTAGGGTTACATTGTCACAACATTGTGTTCCCTAATTGCTTGATTTTTTAAAATGCAACAATTGATAAAGACACCTGAATACTACTCTGTGGAGTCTTATTTTGTGTCTACTTCTTATCTATATTTAATCCCCTACCTCTAATCAAGGCATTTTTAAATGCTGGAGGGCTGCCAGGATGCGAGGCCTAACCAGTCCTCTGGTCTGAATTTGAATGTTCTTGTGAACTAACTGTGGGGGACATGTACTAAGCAGTAGAGATGAGCGGGTTCGGTTCGTCGAGATCCGAACCCCCCCGAACTTCACCTATTTTACACGGGTCCGAGGCAGCCTCGGATCTTCAAGCCTTGCTCGGTTAACCCGAACGCGGCCGAACGTCATCATCCCGCTGTCGGATTCTTGCGAGATTCGTATTCTATGTAAAGAGCCGCGCGTCACCGCCATTTTCACTTGTGCATTGGAGATTGAGTGGAGAGGACGTGGCTACGTTCTCTGCCTGAAAAGCTCCATATCTGTGCTCAGTGTGCTGAAAATATCTGTGCTCAGTGTGCTGCAAATGTCTGTGCTCAGTGTGCTGCAAATATCTTCGTTCTCTGCCTGAAAAGCTCCATATCTGTGCTCAGTGTGCTGCATTTTGGTGACCAGCAGTATATAGTTGTACAGTACAGTACAGGCCATTGCTGTATCTTGCAGCTCCGTGTCACTGCAAGTATCCATTCCATATCTGTGCTGCATTTTTGTGAGCAGTATATATAGCAGTACAGTGCAGCATTTTGGGGACCAACAGTATATAGTTGTACAGTACAGTAGGACATTGCTATTGATATAATAATATTACTGGCATATAATTCCACACATTAAAAAATGGAGAACAAAAATGTTGAGGGTGAAATAGGGAAAGATCAAGATCCACTTCCACCTAGTGCTGAAGCTGCTGCCACTAGTCATGGCAGAGACGATGAAATGCCATCAACGTTGTCTGCCAAGGCCGATGCCCAATGTCATAGTAGAGAGCATCTAAAATCCAAAAAACAAAAGTTCAGTAAAATGACAAAAAAATCTAAATTAAAAGCGCCTGAGGAGAAGTGTAAACTTGCCAATATACCATTTACGACACGGAGTGGCAAGGAATGGCTGAGGCCCTGGCCTATGTTCATAGCTAGTGGTTCAGCTTCACATGAGGATGGAAGCACTCATCCACACGCTAGAAAAATGAAAAGAGTTAAGATGGCTAAATCACAAATCCCCAAGGAGAGTCTAATTGTGTCGGCGGTTGCGATGCCTGACCTTCCCAACACTGGACGGGAAGAGGTGGCTCCTTCCACCATTTGCACATCCCCTGCAAGTGCTGGAAGGAGCACCCACAGTCCAGTTCCTGATAGTCAAATTGAAGATGTCACTGTTGAAGTACAGTACACCAGGATTAGGATATGGGTGTTGCTGGCGCTGAGGAGGAAATTGACAAGGAGGATTCTGATGGTGAGGTGGTTTGTTTAACTCAGGCACCCAGGGAGACACCTGTTGTCCATGGGATGAATATGGCCATTGACATGCCTGGTCAAATTACAAAAAAAATCACCTCTTTGGTGTGGAATTATTTCAACAGAAATGCGGACAACTGGTGTCAAGCCATGTGTTGCCTTTACCAAGCTGTAATAAGTAGGGGTAAGGACGTTAACCACCTAGGAACATCCTCCCTTATACGTCATCTGGAGCGCATTCATCAGAAGTCATTGACAAGTTCAAAAACTTTGGGTGACAGCGGAAGCAGTCCACTGACAACTAAATCCCTTCTTCCTCTTGTACCCAAGCTCCCAGTGCAAACCACACCACCAACTCCCTCAGTGTCAATTTCCTCCTTAGACAGGAACGCAGGCCATGTCACTGGCAAGTCTGACGAGTCCTCTCCTGACTGGGATTCCTCCGATGGATCCTTCAGTGTAATGCCTACTGCTGCTGGGCGCTGCTGTTGTTGCTGCTGGGAGTCGATCATCATCCTAGAGGGGAAGTCGGAAGACCACTTGTACTACTTCCAGTAAGCATACTACTGATCCCGTGCTACAGCGGTCCGGAGGTGAAAATCTGTTACCACGGTCACTCGAATACGTGTTTCTCCGCCTTGATGCTCCCTCAGCGGCTTCCTCAGCTCAAATTTGAGCTGAGGAAGCCGCTGAGGGAGCATCAAGGCGGAGAAACGCGTATTCGAGTGACCGTGGTAACAGATTTTCACCTCCGGACCGCTGTAGCACGGGGTCAGTAATACTGTTACACAGTGTAAATTGCAATACGGGCCAATACCAGCAGAGGGAGCCTGAGCACTGTGAGCAGAAGCACCTGACGATTGATGTCTTCAATTACTAAAGGAGAACCCTAACAGCAAAGAGTCCAGTACTGGAGGTGAAATCAATAAGAATCCGTATGGTAACACCTGTGAAGGTAAAATTTATGTGTGCACACAATATCAAGGATCCAAGTAAATTTGGGACAATTTGAAGATAATTACTCTTATTAAGTGAATCAATTTTGGATCACAGAGATTATGAAGTGAAAGGATTTTTGCACCTTACTGGGACATATTGATGTAATGTGGACATTACCCAGCTAAATTGGTTTTAATATCAGCCTCAGATCCGGATACAAATAAGCCTCTTAGGTTTTTTGGTTGTAATATTAATGTGGAAATAAGTAGTACTGTTTTTATTTCTTATGCTGCAGCATGTATTGTATATGATGAAATTCTTTTTATTTGTGCTTATTTAGAGTACTATTTTTATATGAATGAAAAAGATTGAATATAAAACCGGTTGTGAAATTAAATAACAGTATAGAAATTAGGGTGGAAGCAGCGCTCTTGGTATACTCCCGAGATTGTATCCCGGGGGGTATGTTTATATACAGGGGTGTATCTACCTATTGGCCAGGATGGCACTCGCCAGGGGCGCCAGGCAAGGAGGGGGCGCCATCCGGCTGTGCCATCCATGACAGGGGGCAGCAGCGCACTACACCTCGCTTGTAATCAGACTCAACATAAACTACAGCTCCCAGCAGCCCTTGTTACTGAGAGCTCCTGGCAGCAAGGGCTGCTAGGAGCTGTAGTTTACTTTGAGTCTGATTGATCACTAGTGCTGAGCTGTGCCGCTGGACACTGGCGTCGGCAGTGACAGACAGTCACCAGGTACAGTCAGAGCCGTATTATGGAGAGGGTGGGGGTCAAGGCACAGGACTGCACTGCCCTGCATTGGGTTGGGGTCGTGGACGGAGTGGAAGCACGGGGGTGGGACTACATGACACTCACTGCCAGGCAGCCCAGCAGCATGGAAAGTGTGAGGTACTATTTCCAGTGTAATAGGATGTGGGTTCTAATATTGGGTATGACACTTGTAAAATAATTGCCAGAGAAATAAGCAGCATTGTGACTGAGCAGATCTACATAGTGTGTTGCTGCACACTACATAGATCTGCCTAGTTGCAATGGAGAAGTTGCCCATGGCAACCAATCAGCACTGAAGTAACATCTATAATTTGCATACTATAAAATGATACAGAGCTGCTGATTGGCTGATGGGGCCACTTCTCCACTGGCTCACTTCTCCGCTGTTATCACTGCTTAGTAAATGTGCCCCTTAGTGTGTGACTATGTATGTGAATAAGTGTGTAACTATGTACAGGATGTATGTGACTGTATTTGTATATACTGCATGTGTGACTGTACTGTATATCATATGTATGTGTTTTGTGTGTGACTATGGGGTATATTCAATTGAAGTTGAAAGCTGCCGTCTGTCGAAAAGACGTCAGTTCGTGACTTTTTTAGGTTGGAAGGGGTTTCAACCTATTTAATCTAACTCCAAATTATTCGACAAGTCGAGGAATTCGACTTGTCGAAAAGCACGTGGATCGGCGGAATAGCTGCCGATCTGCGTGCTTGTGTCTAAAACGGGGTCAAAACCGACATGTTCCGGCCCCCTTTTGGACCATCTCAATTCGACTTTAAAAAAAGTTGAATTGAGATGCGGGAGCAGAGACGGGGAGAGCCACGGGCAGACTGGGGAGAGCAGCGCCAGAGGATGTGTCACAGCCGCCGCTCACAGCAGCGTCCACCCGGCTCCAGCAAGTGAGACCTCGCTTGCTGGAGCCGGGTGGACGCTGCCGTGAGCGGCGGCTGTGATGCGGGAGCAGAGATGGGGGAGACGGGGGAGAGCAGCGCTGCTCTCCCCCGTCTGCCCGCGGCTCTCCCCCGTCTCAGCTCCCGCATCTCAATTCGACTTTTTTTAAAGTTGAATTGAGTTTGCATTGAATAGCCCAGGTCGGATCCATTCCAACAAATGAATGTCGGAATGGATCCAACTTCAATTGAATATACCACTAAGTATGTAAGTGTATATGTGTGTGCCTCTGGGCAGGATCAGATATACTAATGGCAAATGTGGTTTGACCGCATTCCCCATATAAAATTAGGAATATATTTATTAGCACTGGTCCACATTTCCATTTTCTCTTTGCATTCCCTATATGCCCTTTATAGACTGTGTTTTCTATTTGGGTATGACTGTGTGGCGTAACGTGAATAAGAGACAATACTGTGCATTGTAATGTGAGTAATGGACACTAATGTGCTGTGTAATGTGAGTAATGGACACTACTGTGCGGTGTAATGTGATACTGTGTGGCGTAATTTGAATTGGAAGTATGATTGTGTGGCCATGCCCCTTCCCCACAAGGCCACATTCCTTTTTTGACACGCCCCCCTTATTTCAAATATGTGTGTGTGTATGTGGGGGGGTCTGCCCCTGACTTTGCCAGGGGCGCTCGGACCCCTAGATACACCCCTGTTTATATATCTTTGTTTTTTATAAGGAATGCAATTATCCTTTAGCTAAAGAGCAGCAGTATCCACTAACTATATAGAAAAAATCTCCTCCATTGGTAAATCCCAGCGCCCTTTTTTGTGCACACTGGAGTCCTTGTGTGTTAATCAGGGAACACAGTGTGTGCAAATATATGTGTTTGATACCGAGAATGTACACAGACATCAGAAAAAGAGTCACCAGTGTCCTAAAGAATGTAGTTGTACCCAATGTCCACTTAACCACGGACATGTGGACAAGTGGAGCAGGGCAGACTCAGGACTATATGACTGTGACAGCCCACTGGGTAGATGTATTGCCTCCCGCAGCAAGATCAGCAGCGGCGACACCAGTAGCAGCATCTCGCAAAAGCCAACTCGTTCCTAGGCAGGCTACGCTTTGTATCACTGCTTTCCATAAGAGGCACACAGCTGACAACCTCTTACGGAAACTGAGGAACATCATCGCAGAATGGCTTACCCCAATTGGACTCTCCTGGGGATTTGTGGCATCAGACAACGCCACCAATATTGTGCGTGCATTACATCTGGGCAAATTCCAGCAAGTCCCATGTTTTGCACATATATTGAATTTGATGGTGCAGAATTTTTTTTAAAACGCAGGGGCGTGCAAGAGATGCTGTCGGTGGCCCGAAGAATTGCGGGCCACTTTCGGCATTCAGCCATCACGTGCCGATGACTGGAGCACCAGCAAACACTCCTGAACATTCCCCGCCATCATCTGAAGCAAGAGGTGGTAACGAGGTGGAATTCAACCCTCTACATGCTTCAGTGGATGGAGGAGCAGCAAAAGGCCATTCAAGCCTATACATCTGCCTACAATATAGGCAAAGGAGGGGGAATGCACCTGACTCAAGCGCAGTGGAGAATGATTTCAACATTGTGCAAGGTTCTGCAACCCTTTGAACTTGCCACACGTGAAGTCAGCTCAGACACTGCCAGCCTGAGTCAGGTCATTCCCCTCATCAGGCTTTTGCAGAAGCAACTGGAGAGATTGAAGGAGGAGCTAAAATAGAGCGATTCCGCTAGGCATGTGGGACTTGTGGATGGAGCCCTTAATTCGCTTAACCAGGATTCACGGGTGGTCAATCTGTTGAAATCAGAGCACTACATTTTGGCCACCGTGCTCGATCCTAGGTTTAAAGCCTACGTTGTATCTCTCTTTCCAGCAGACAAAAGTCTGCAGATGTTCAAAGACCTGCTGGTGAGACACTTGTCAACTCAAACGGAACGTGACCCGTCAACAGCTCCTCCTTCACATTCTCCCACAACTGGGGCTGCGAGGAAAAGGCTAAGAATTCTGAGCCCACCCGCTGGCGGTGATGCAGGGAAGTCTGGAGCGAGTGCTGACATCTGGTCCGGACTGAAGGACCTGCCAACGATTACTTACATGTCGTCTACTGTCACTGCATATGATTCTGTCACCATTGAAAGAATGGTGGAGGATTATATGAGTGACAGCATCCAAGTAGGCACGTCAGACAGACCGTACGTATACTGGCAGGAACAAGAGGCAATTTGGAGGCCCTTGCACAAACTGTATTTATTTTACCTAAGTTGCCCCCCCCACCGTGTGTACTCCGAAAGAGTGTTTAGTGCAGCCGGTCACCTTGTCAGCGATCGGCATACGAGGTTACTTTCACAAAATGTGGAGACGATGATGTTCATCAAAATGAATTATAATCAATTCCTCCGTGGAGACATTCACCATCAATTGCCTCCAGAAAGTACACAGGGACCTGATATGGTGGATTCCAGTGGGGATGAATTAATACTCTGTGAGGGGGATGTACACAGTGAAAGGGGTGAGGAATCGGAGGATGATGATGAGGTGGACATCTTGCCTCTGTAGAGCCAGTTTGAGCAAGGAGAGATTGATTGCTTCTTTTTTTGGTGGGAGCCCAAACCAACCAGTCATTTCAGCCACAGTCGTGTAGCAGACACTATGGCTGAAATGATGGGTTTGTTAAAGTGTGCATGTCCTGTTTATACAACATAAGGGTGGGTGGGAGGGCCCAAGGACAATTCCATCTTGCACCTTTTTTTTTTTATCCTAGCATCATGTGATGTTTGGGGCCAATTTTTTTAAGTACCATCCTGTCTGACACTGCAGTGCCACTCCTAGATGGGCCAGGTGTTTGTGCCACCCACTTGGGTCGCTTAGCTTAGTCATCCAGCGACCTCGGTGCAAATTTTAGGACTAAAAATAATATTGTGAGGTGTTCAGTGTTCAGAATAGACTGGAAATGTGTGGAAATTATGGTTATTGAGGATAATAATACTATAGGATCAAAATTGCCCCCAAATTCTATGATTTAAGCTGTTTTTGAGGGGTTTTTGAAAAAAAACCCACCCGAATCCAAAACACACCCGAATCCGACAAAAAAATTTCAGGGTGGTTTTTGCCAAAACGCGTCCGAATCCAAAACACGGCCGCAGAACCGAATCCAAAACAAAAACACAAAACCCGAAAAATTTCCAATGCACATCTCTACTAAGCAGTGATAAAAGTGGAGAAGTGAGCCAGTGGAGAAGTTGCCCAAGGCAATCAATCAGCATTGATGTAACATTTCTAATTTGCAAACTTTAAAAGTATACAGAGCAGCTGATTGGTTGCCATGGGCAACTTCTTTACTGGCTCCCTTCTCCACTTTTATCACTGCTTAGTACATGTCCCCCTTAATTTCCAACTTCTAAATTCATTACTAGATTCACTACTTACTTTAATCCTATAATTGGGCTTTTTGGGCCTTCGTTTGTGGGCATTGTTTTGTATCCAGACCGGTGTCAGGTGGTGTGCATTTGCTGGGAAGGCAGGGAAGACTTCCAATATGCTGCATCTCCTTATGTGTGTCTCCCTCAAGTGGCTGCTAGCTATCAAATGCATGCTATACACCCCATTCCAAGCTGATTGTGACATCACAGAACATGCATCATAGAACAGGCATGCTAGAGCATGGGTGTCAACCTGCGGCCCTCCAGCTGCTGTGGAACCACACATCCCAGCATGCCCTGCCTCAGTTTTATCATACCTTAATAGCAAAACTGTGGCAGGGCATGCTGGGATGTGTAGTTTCACAGCAGCTGGAGGGCCACAGGTTGAAGACCCATGTGCTAGAGCCAAGCCACAGGTACATCAAATGCTAGCTACAGTAGCTGCCTGCTTAAATCCTTTTTTTCCCCACAGCATTCCAAAGCGGAAGGTTCCATGGAACCAGAGATCCTTCCATTGAGAAGAACATGATGCCTGGTTGACTGCACTGTGCAAAAAAAGATCACGAAGCCAGTCGGCTTTTGGGTGGCTCTGGTGACTGGGTGGTTGGGTGGGTAGTGTGTCGGAGGTGGAGCTCATGCAATTGATTGTGCATCATCCAGCCAGCGAGAGAGAAAGCTCATGCAGGAGTGTGCCTGCTTGTCAGTGGGTTATGTACCTTGCCAGACGTCAAATCTACATGGAGCAGCTGGAGGGGATAAGAGTAGAGTTGCAAAATCTAGATAGAAGAGCATATAAGGTGGTGCATTCTCCATGATTGTATCAGCTTATGTTTTGGTGCACTGCGCTTTCCTCCACCCCATATCGGCCTATGGCTAAGTTTTAGGCTTTTTGGTTAAGATCAAGTGTAGTCAAGATCTGAAAACAATCAATGTTCATCTTTGATGGCAATAGTAGTGGTATGATATTTGCTGCTTTTGAAAGCCAAAATCTGATATGTCCCCTACCTGGGGGGCCATATATTAAATGGCTTTTTAGAAAAGGAAGATGGAAGAAGAGCTTTCAGTACCTGCAGGATCGGTGCATCTTTCCTATTCTATCCTCCAAAAATAGATTCAGATGCATTTTCCAGTGTGTTTTGGATTCGCCTTTGCAAATGTCTTACATCGACAAACTCATTTAGTACTACAGTATTTTCCAAATAGGGTTACATTGTCACAACATTGTGTTCCCTAATTGCTTGAATTTTTAAAATGCAACAATTGATAAAGACACCAGAATACTACTCTGTGGAGTCTTATTTTGTGTCTACTTCTTATCTACATTTAATTCCCTACCTCTAATCAAGGCATTTTTAAATGCTGAGGGCTGCCAGGATGCGAGGCCTAACCAGTCCTCTGGTCTGAATTTTAATGTCCTTGCGAACTACCTGTGGGGGACATGTACTAAGCAGTGATAAAATAGGATTTTGATACCTACCGGTAAATCCTTTTCTCCTAGTCCGTAGAGGATGCTGGGGTCCACTTCATGACCATGGGGTATAGACGGTTCCGCAGGAGCCATGGGCACTCTCAAGACTTTTTAATGGGTGTGAACTGGCTCCTCCCTCTATGCCCATCCTCCAGATCCCAGCTATAGGAACTGTGCCCAGGGAGACGGACATTTCGAGGAAAGGATTTACTTTAATACTAGTGGTGAGATACATACCAGCTCATACCTTAACCATGCCACACAACATGGCATTCAACATAACACACGCCAACAGGCATGAACCAATTACTGCAACATACTGAAACTAATATGCACAACATGTGTAATTCTAATGAACAAAAAACTGCAGGTAAAGTACTCACTTGGACGGGCGCCCAGCATCCTCTACGGACTAGGAGAAAAGGATTTACCGGTAGGTATCAAAATCCTATTTTCTCATACGTCCTAGAGGATGCTGGGGTCCACTTCATGACCATGGGGTTTATACCAAAGCTCCAGTACGGGCGGGAGAGTGCGGATGACCCTGCAGCACCGATTGACCGAACTTGAGGTCTTCATCGACCAAGGTGTCAAACTTGTAGAACTTAGCAAATGTGTTTGACCCTGACCAAGTAGCTGCTCTGCAAAGTTGTAATGCCGAGACCCCCCGGGCAGCCGCCCAGGATGAGCCCATCTTCCTAGTAGAATGGGCCTTCACCGACGTAGGTAACAGCAATCCAGCCGTAGAATGTGCATGCTGAATCGTACCTCTGATCCAGCGCGCAATAGTCTGCTTGGATGCAGGACACCCAAGCCTGTTGGGAGCATACAGGACAAACAGAGCCTCTGTTTTCCGTATCCTAGCTGTTCTAGTGACATAAATCTTCAAAGCTCTAACCACATATAGAGACTTTGACTCAGTGAACATGTCAATAACTACTGGCACCACAATAGGTTGGTTTATGTGGAAAGATGAAACCATCTTTGGAAGAAAATGTTGGTGAGTTCTCAACTCTGCCCTATCTTCATGGAAGACCAGGTAAGGGCTCTTGTGAGGCAAGGCTTCCAATTCAGACACCCGCCTTGCGGATGCCAATGCCAAAAGCATCACCACTTTCCAAGTGAGAAACTTCAACTCTATCTCTTGTAGAGGCTCAAACCAATCCAATTGAAGGAACTGCAACACCACATTAAGGTCCCATGGTGCCACCTGAGGCACAAATGGAGGCTGGATGTGCAGAACCCCTTTCACGAAGGTCTGAACCTCTGGAAGAGCGGCCAATTGTTTTTGGAAGAAAATTGACAAGGCCGAAATCTGGACCTTGATGGACCCCAATCGAAGGCCCGCCTCCACACCAGCCTGCAGAAAATGGAGTAAACGTCCCAACTGAAACTCTTCCATAGGAGCCTTCTTGGATTCACATCAAGACACATATTTTCTCCAAATACGGTGGTAATGTTTCAACGTTACTCCTTTCCTGGCCTGAATAAGTGTGGGAATGACTTCCTTTGGAATACCCTTTTGGGGTAGGATCCGGCTCTCAACAGCCATGCCGTCAAACGTAGCCGCGGTAAGTCTTGATACACACACGGCCCCTGCTGCAGCAGGTCCTTGCGAAGAGGAAGAGGCCGAGGATCTTTTATGAGCAACTCCTGAAGATCTGGGTACCAAGCCCTCCTTGGCCAGTTTGGGGCAATGAAGATTGCTCGAACCCTTGTTCTTCTTATGATCCTGAGAACTTTGGGGATCAGCGGAAGTGGAGGGAAGACATACACTGACCGGAATACCCATTGGGTCACAAGCGCATCCACTGCTATTGCTTGAGGGTCTCTCGACCTGGAACAATATTTCTGAAGCTTCTTGTTGAGACGAGATGCCATCATGTCTACTTGAGGAACTCCCCAAAGACTTGTCACCTCTGCGAAGACTTCTTGGTGGAGGCCCCACTCTCCTGGATGGAGATCGTGTCTGCTGAGGAAGTCTGCTTCCCAGTTATCTACTCCCAGAATGAAAATTGCAGACAGAGCCTTTACATGCCTTTCTGGCCAGAGGAGGATCTTCTTCACCTCTGCCATTGCAACTCTGCTTTTCGTTCCACCCTGCCTGTTTATGTATGCGGCTGCTGTTACATTGTCCGACTGGATCTGCTCGGGATGATCTTGAAGAAGATGTACCGCTTGTTGAAGGCCGTTGTAAATGGCTCTCAATTCCAGCACATTTTTGTGAAGGCAGGCTTCCTGACTTGACCATTTTCCTTGGTAGCTTTCCCCCTGAGTGACAGCTCCCCAGCCTCGGAGACTTGCGTCCGTGGTTACCAGGACCCAGTCCTGAATCCCGAACCTGCATCCCTCTAGTACAGGGGTGGCCAACCAGTAAGAGGCAAAGAGCCAGAAATGATCCATAGTAAAGGGCAAGAGCCCCCAGTGCCAAATAAACATGCCCACACAGTGCCAGATATGCCTCCAGTGCAGATACACATGTCCTAACAGTGCCAGATATACCCCCAGTGCCAAATACACATGTCCACTCCACACAGTGCCAGCTATGCCCCCAGTGCCAGATACACATGTCCTAACAGTGCCAGATATGCCCCCCCCCCAGTGCCAGCTTCACATGTCCTTACAGCGCCAGATATGCCCCCAGTGCCAGCTACACATGTCCTTACAGTGCCAGATATACCCCCGTACAGATACACATGTCCCCACAGTGCCAGCTAAGTCCCCAGTGCAGATACACATGTCCCCACAGTGCCAGCTATGCCCCCAGTGCAGATACACATGCCCCCACAGTGCCAGATATGCCCCAGTGCAGATACACATGCCCCCACAGTGCCAGCTATGCCCCCACCGCAGACACACATGCCCCCACAGTGCCAGCTAATGCCCCCAGTGCAGAGACACATGCCTCCACAGTGCCAGCTATGCCCCCAGTGCAGATACACATGCCCCCACAGTGCCAGCTATGGCCCCAGTGCAGATACACATTCCCCCAGGGCAGACACACATGCCCCCACAGTGCCAGCTATGCCCCCAGCGCAGATACACTTGCCCCCACAGTGCCAGCTATGCCCCCAGTGCAGACACACATGCCCCCACAGTGCCAGCTATGCCCCCAGCGCAGAGACTCATGCCCCCACGGTGCCAGCTATGCCCCCAGCACAGAGACTCATGCCCCCACAGTGCCAGCTATGCCACCAGCAAAGAGACTCATGCCCCCACAGTGCCAGCTATACCACCAGCAAAGAGACTCATGCCCCCACAGTGCCAGCTATGCCCCAAGCGCAGATACACATGTCCCCACAGTGCCAGCTAGACATCGCCGCAGGAGTCATGGCAGGAGAGGTGCGCGCTGCGCTCTCCTCAAACGCCGCTGAGAGTCCACTGAAGTAGCGCAGCGGTGGCCGGGAGCGGATCGAGCCACATGCGGACGATGAAAGAGCCGCATGCGGCTCGAGAGCTGCGGGTTGGCCACCCCTGCTCTAGTAGGTGCGAACTGTGCAACCACCACAGGAGCGAAATCCTGGCTTTTGACGACAGGACTATCTTCCGGTGCATGTGTAGGTGGGACCCCGACCACTTGTCCAACAGGTCCCACTGGAATACTCTGGCATGGAACCTGCCAAACTGTATGGCCTCATAGGCCATCACCATTTTCCCCAACAACCGAATGCACTGATGGATCGACACACTTGATGGTTTCAATATCTGTTTTACAATTTTCTGCATTTCCAGAGCCTTTTCCACCGTTAGAAATACTCTCTGAACTTCTGTGTCCAGAATCATCCCGAGAAAAGACAATCTTGTCGTCGGTTCCAACTGTGACTTTGGAAAATTTATGATCCTACCGTGTTGTTGGAGTATGGACAGGGAGCGTGTGATTTTCTGTAGCAACTGCTCCCTGAATCTTGCCTTTATCAGAAGATCGTCCAGATAAGGAATTATATTGACTCCTTTTTGACAAAGGAGGACCATCATCTCCGCCATCACCTTGGTGAATACCCTCGGCACCGTGGATAGACCGAAAGGCAACATCTGGAACTGGTAATGACAATCCTGAACCGCGAATCTCAGATAAGCCTGGTGAAGAGGATAAATGGGAACATGCAGGTAAGCATCCTTTATGTCTACTGACACACTTACCTGAGTGATTCCATCTTGAACTTGAACCGTTTCAAGTAGAGATTCAGATTTTTTAGGTTTAGGATCGGTCTGACCGAGCCGTCCGACTTCAGAACTACAAAGAGGCTTGAATAAAACCCCACCCCTTGTTGTGACAAGGGTACCAGGACTACGACCTGATCCCGACATAATTTTTGAATTGCCGCTGTCACTGCCTCTCCTTCTGGAAGAGAAGCTGGCAAGGTCGATTTGAAAAATCGGCATGGGGGGACGTCTTGAAACTCCAGCTTGTAACCCTGGGATACTATCTGAAAAACCCAGGAGTCCAGGTCAGACTGAATCCAACCTTGGCTGAACAGTTTGAGACGTGCCCCCACCCGAGTGGTCTCCCGCAAGGGAGCCCCAGCGTCATGCTGCAGATTTGGCAGAAGTAGGGGTTGACTTCTGCTCCTGGGATCCTGAAGCCGCTGTGGACTTCTTTCCCTTTCCCCTTCCTGCAAAGAAGGGGAACCTTTTGCCTTTTTGTATTTATTGGACCGAAAGGACTGCATGTGAGAGTTATATGTCTTTTTTGCCGGTGCAGGAGCAGTAGGCAAAAAAGTCGACTTACCTGCGGTAGCTGCCGAGACTAACGCATCTAGTCCATCACCAAATAAGGCCTCACCTTTATATGGGAGAGCCTCCATATTCTTTTTGGAATCTGCATCCGCGTTCCACTGGCGAATCCACAACGCCCGCCGAGCCGATACTGCCATGGTAGCGGCTGTTGAACCCAAGAGTCCAATATCTTTCCTCGGCTCTAGCATGTATACGGCAGCATCTTTGATATTCCCTAACTTAAGGAGTATCTCCTCTTTATCTATCGTGTGAATTTCCGATGACAGGCTTTCTGACCATTTTTCAATAGTGCGACTCACCCACGCGCAAGCAATTGTGGGCCTGAGTAGCGTACCGTTGGCAACATAAATGGATTTCAATGTAGTCTCCCTTTTGCGGTCTGCCGGCTCCTTTAGTGAAGCCGTGCCAGGTGCAGGGAGAATTACCTTCTTTGTCAACCTGGACAGTGCACTGTCTAACACAGGGGGTGACTCCCATTTTTTCCTGTCATCCACAGGGAAAGGATAAGCTTTCTGAATCCTCTTGGGAATACGAAATTTATTTTCGGGATTCACCCACACCCCTTCAAAGAGAGTATTCAGCTCGTGGGAAGGAGGGAAAGTGACCTTAGATTTCTTTTCTTTATAGAAATAGGCCTTCTCCTGAGGTACAGGAGTGGCGTCCGTGACTTCCAGAACCTCCCTTATAGCCACAATCATATATTGTATATTTTTTGCCAATTTATTATCTATTTCCCTGGAGTCACTATCGTCGACACAGGAATCAGTGTCCATGTCGGTATCAGTATTCACAATATTTGCAAACGGTCTCTTATGTGACCCAGAGGGGTCGCCTGCGGATGGAAGAACAGAACCCTGAAATATCACATCCTCCACAGATTTTCTCCAGCATTCTGCATGAGATTCAGACTTATCTAATCTCCTATTGATATGATGCATACTATCACGTATTTCTTTCACCCATGCAGGCTCCTGGAATGTCGGCAGCGCCACCACATTACAACTCTGTGTCCCTAAAATGGCTTCCTTCGGGGAAGAACTCCCTGCCTCAGACATGTCACACTCATGCACAACACCCACACAGACACAGAATAAATATATCAAAAAAGAAAAAAAGGGTGCGCTATCAATAGCGGCTGGTATGGGGATGGTAGGACCCCTGGAAAAATATGGACAACAAGATAAAGATTACTAGCGCTGGCTGATCATGCTTATAAAATATATAAATAACAATCTATATTCCAAAAGGCTTAATAATTAAAATACCACATTTATTTCACATGTATAGACATATAAAAGGATTAGTGTATAATAATTGAATAAAATATTCGATAATATATGCCACAAGATGTCTGAATTATTTGTATATCCACATTTGGCTGTTAGTAGCACTCAAGGGGACTAAAGTCACTGGAGATGTCCATCACTAATCGGTTATTTTTGCATAAAGCCAATAATTTTGCAGATATGAGGTATTTACCAGTGATCCTGAAATCAGATAATGTCCACCTGTTGTATAGCTGGGTCGGTTATCCTCTTTGGCATGGAGGATTGGATCCGAAAGGGTGGATGCTGCTAAATAAATGTCCCAAATGGTGTGCACCAGAGTGTCAGGAAAGCCAGTGGTAATGATGAATGTCAGGATAAATGAAATAGCTCAACGCGTTTCGCTGGTTTAGATGATCCAGCTTCCTCAGGAGCAAGTGAGGAAGCTGGATCATCTAAACCAGCGAAACGCATTGAGCTATTTCAACAGGTATACAACAGGTGGACATTATCTGCTTTCAGGATCACTGGTAAATACCTCATATCTGCAAAATTATCGGCTTTATGCAAAAATAACCGATTAGTGATGGACATCTCCAGTGACTTTAGTCCCCTTGAGTGCTACTAACAGCCAAATGTGGATATACAAATAATTCAGACATCTTGTGGCATATATTATCGAATATTTTATTCAATTATTATATACTAATCCTTTTATATGTCTATACATGTGAAATAAATGTGGTATTTTAATTATTAAGCCTTTTGGAATATAGATTGTTATTTACATATTTTATAAGCATGATCAGCCAGCGCTGGTAATCTTTATCTTGTTACCCACACAGACACACTGGGACTTATAGGGGACAGACCCACAGTAAAATCTGTCAGAGGGACACAGTTTAGGAGCAGCCAGTTCACAACCCCAGCGCCAGTATCTAATGCTTGTGAACACAAAATGCCCACTGACATGCAGCGCTGTTTTACACAGTAAACACACTTGTAAAGCACCAAATTCGCTCATGCCCCTCCGTTTTGCACCCTGATACTTGTAGTCAGAAGTGGAGGAGGACCAGCGATGTCTCTGCAACCTGAGGAGAGAAAATGGCGCTGAGCAGTGTGCTGGCTGCCTGAGGAAGAAGCTCCGCCCCCGCAATGGCGCGTTTTTACCTCAGAGATTTTACATAATATTTATACTGGTGGGGGTAGGGCTATGCCTGGGCATCTTATGCCCCTTTTAGCCAGTTTATTTAGGTATTTCGCTGCCCAGGGCACCCCCCGCGCCCTGCAGTGCCTGTGTGTGTGGGCAGCAATGGTGCGCTGACCTCCCGCCAGCCGTGCGGTACCTCAGCCGTCACTTCACTTGATTGAAGATCTATCTTCTTAAGGCCCGTACACACTGGTCGATATATCGGCCGTTCTCTTGAACGGCCAATATATCGCGGGACCGTCAGCCAGTGTGTACGGCAGATACGTCTGTGAACTCCGTCGTTCACAGACGTATCGCGTCGGCCGCGCAGCACAGCCGACGGACAATATATCTACCAATATATTGGCGCGTCGCTGTGTGTGTACGGGGCGGTCTGCCTACCACCCGTACACATGCTGTGGTGGCCGGTGGTGATTGACAGCTGAACTGGGCGGGCGGGTGTACACGCCCGCCTAGTTCATGATGTCAGTCCCCGACGGATCGGGCAGTGTATATGCACAGCACACTGCCTGATCCGTCCATAGATATATCTGCAGATCAGTTGATCTGAAGATATATCTATAAGTGTGTACCCACCTTTACACTCACCTGTCTTCTGACTTCTGGCTCTGTGAGGGGGGTGATGGTGCTCTGTTGGAATGAGCATCTAGAGACGGCTAGCGTTTAGTACCCTTCAGGAGCTAGTGGTGTCCTGTCAGCCAGAAGCAGAGCCATGAAAATCTTCAGGAAGTTGGTTCCTACTTCTGCCCCCTCAGTCCCACGAAGCAGGGAGACTGTTGCCAGCAGTTCTCCCTGAAAATAAAAAACCTAACATAAGTCTTTTCATAGAAACTCAGTAGAACTCCTCTGGAGTGCATCCAGTCTGCCTGGGCACATTTCTAAAACTGGGGTTTGGAGGAGGGGCATAGAGGGAGGAGCCAGTTCACACCCATTGAAAAGTCTTGAGAGTCCTGCGGAACCGTCTATACCCCATGGTCATGAAATGGACCCCAGTATCCTTTAGGACGTATGAGAAAAGTGGAGAAGTGAGCCAGTGGAGAAGTTGCCCAATTCAATCAATCAGCATTGATGTAACATTTCTAATTTGCATACTTTAAAAGTATACAGAGCAGCTGATTGGTTGCCGTGGGCAACTTCTCCAATGGCTCCCTTCTCCACTTTTATCACTGCTTAGTATACGTGCCCCTTAAATTCCTACTTCTAAATTCATTACTAGATTCACTACTTACTTTAATCCTATAATTGGGCTTTTTGGGACCTCGTTTGTGGGCATTGTTTTGTGTCCAGACCGGTGTCAGGTGGTGTCCATTTGCTGGGAAGGCAGGGAAGACTTCCAATATGCTGCATCTCCTGATGTGTGTCTCCCTCAAATGGCTGTCAGCAATCAAATGCATGCTAAACACCCCATTACAAGCTGATTGTGACATCACAGAACACTCATCATAGAACAGGCATGCTAGAGCATGAGTCTTCAACCTGTGGCCCTTCAGATGCTGTGGAACTACACATCCCAGCCTGCCCTGCCTCAGTTTTAGCATACCTTAATAGCAAAACTGTGGCCGGGCATGCTGGGATGTGTAGTTTCACAGCAGCTAGATGGCCACAGGTTGAAGACTCATGTGCTAGAGCCAAGCCACAGGTACATCAAATGCTAGCTACAGTAGCTGCCTGATTAAATCCTTTTTTTCCCCACAGAATTCCGATGCGGAAGGTTCCATGGAACCAGAGATCCTTCCATTGAGAAGGACATGCTGCCTGGTTGTCTGCACTGTGCAAATGAAATCATAGAGCCAGTCGGCTTGTGGGTGGCTCTGGTAACTGGGTGGTTTTTGTGGGTGGTGTGTCGGAGGTGGAGCACGTGCAATTGATTGTGCATCATCCAGCCAGTGATAGAGAAAGCTCATGCAGGAGTGTGCCTGCTTGTCAGTGGGTTATGTACCTTGCCAGACATCAAATCTACATGGAGCAGCTGGAGGGGACAAGAGTAGGTTTGCAAAATCTAGATAGAAGAGCATATAAGGTGGTACATTCTCCATGATTGTGTCAGCTTATGTTTTGGTGCACTGCGCTTTCCTCCACCCCATTTCGGCCTATGGCTAAGTTTTCGGCTTTTTGGTTAAGATCAAGTGTAGTCAAGATCTGAAAACAATCAATGTTCATCTTTGATGGCAATAGTAGTGGTATGATATTTGCTGCTTTTGAAAGCCAAAATCTGATATGTCCCCTACCTGGGGGGCCATATATTAAATGGCTTTTTAGAAAAGGGAGATGGAAGAAGAGCTTTCAGTACTTGCAGGATCGGTGCATCTTTCCTATTCTATCCTCCAAAAATAGATTCAGTTGCATTTTCCAGTGTGTTTTGGATGCGTCTTTGCAAATGTCTTACATCGACAAACTTATTTAGTACTATTTTGCAAATAGGGTTACATTGTCGCAACATTGTGTTCCCTAATTGCTTGATTTTTTTAAATGCAACAATTGATAAAGAAACCTGAAAACTACTCTGTGGAGTCTTATTTTCTGTCTACTTCTTATATACATTTAATTCCCTACCTCTAATCAAGGCATTTTTAAATGCTGGAGCGCTGCCAGGATGCGAGGCTTAACGAGTCCTCTGGTCTGAATTTGAATGCTCTTGCGAACTAACTGTGGGGGACATGTATTAAGCAGTGATAAAAGTGGAGAAGTGAGCCAGTGGAGAAGTTGCCCAAGGCAATCAATCAGCATTGATGTAACATTTCTAATTTGCATACTTTAAAAGTATACAGAGCAGCTGATTGGTTGCCATGGGCAACTTCTCCACTGGCTCCCTTCTCCACTTTTATCACTGCTTAGTACATGTCCCCCTTAATTTCCTACTTCTAAATTCATTACTAGATTCACTACTTACTTTGATCCTTTAATTGGGCTTTTTGGGCCTTCGTTTGTGGGCATTGTTTTGTGTCCAGACCGGTGGCAGGTGGTGTGCATTTGCTGGGAAGGCAGGGAAGACTTCCAATATGCTGCATCTCCTGATGTGTGTCTCCCTCAAGTGGCTGTCAGCTATCAAATGCATGCTAGACACCCCATTCCAAGCTGATTGTGACATCACAGAACACGCATCATAGAACAGGCATGCTAGAGCATGGGTCTTCAACTTGCGGCCCTCCAGCTGCTGTGGAACTACACATCCCGGCATGCCCTTCCTCAGTTTTAGCATACCTTAACAGGAAAACTGTGGCAGGGTATGCTGGGATGTGTAGTTTCACAGCAGCTGGAGGGCCACAGGTTGAAGACCCACATGCTAGAGCCAAGCCGCAGGTACATTGAATGCTAGCTACAGTAGCTGCCTGATTAAATCCTTTTTTCCCCACAGCATTCCGATGCGGAAGGTTCCATGTAACCAGAGATCCTTCCATTGAGAAGGACATGCTGCCTGGTTGTCTGCACTGTGCAAAATGAAATCACGGAGCCAGTCGGCTTTTGGGTGGCTCTGGTGACTGGGTGGTTGGGTAGGTGGTGTGTCGGAGGTGGCGCACATGCAATTGATTATGCATCATCCAGCCAGCGAGAGAGATAGCTCACGCAGAAGTGTGCCTGCTTGTCAGTGGGTTATGTACCTTGCCAGACGTCAAATCTACATGGAGCAGCTGGAGGTGAAAAGAGTAGGGTTGCAAAATCTAGATAGAAGAGCATATAAGGTGGTGCATTCTCCATGATTGTATCAGCTTATGTTTTGGTGCACTGCGCTTTCCTCCACCCCATTTCGGCCTATGGCTAAGTTTTAGGCTTTTTGGTTAAGATCACGTGTAGTCAAGATCTGAAAACAATCAATGTTCATCTTTGATGGTAATAGTAGTGGTATGATATTTGCTGCTTTTGAAAGCCAAAATCTGAAATGTCCCCTATCTGGGGGGCCATATATTAAATTGCTTTTTAGAAAAGGGAGATGGAAGAAGAGCTTTTAGTAACTGCAGGATAGGTGAATCATTCCTATTCTATCCTCCAAAAATAGTTTCAGATGCATTTTCCAGTGTGTTTTGGATGCCCCTTTGCAAATGTCTTACATCGACAAACTTCTTTAGTACTATTTTGCAAATAGGGTTACATTGTCACAACATTGTGTTCCCTAACTGCTTGATTTTTTTAAATACAACAATTGATAAAGACACCTGAAAACTACTCTGTGGAGTCTTATTTTGTGTCTACTTCTTATCTACATTTATTTCCCTACCTCTAATCAAGGCATTTTTAAATACTGGAGCGCTACCAGGATGCGAGGCCTAACCAGTCCTCTGGTCTGAATTTGAATATTCTTGCGAACTAACTGTGGTGGACATGTACTAAGCAGTGATAAAAGTGGAGAAGTGAGCCAGTGGAGAAGTTGCCCAAGGCAACCAATCAGCATTGATGTAACATTTCTAATTTGCATACTTTAAAAGTATACAGAGCAGCTGATTGGTTGCCATGGGAAACTTCTCCACTGGCTCCTTTCTCCACTTTTATCACTGCTTAGTACATGTCCCCCTTAGTTTCCGACTTCTAAATTCATTACTAGATTGACTACTTACTTTAATCCTGTAGTTGGGCTTTTTGGGCCTTCGTTTGTGGGCATTGTTTTGTGTCCAGACCGGTGTTAGGTGGTGTGTTTTTTGCTGGGAAGGCAGGGAAGACCTCCGCTATGCTGCATCTCCTTATGTGTGTCTCCCTCAAGTGGCTATCAGCAAGCAAATGCATGCTAGACACCCCATTCCAAGCTGATTGTGACATCACAGAACATGCATCATAGAACAGGCATGCTAGAGCATGGGTCTTCAACCTGTGGCCCTCCAGCTGCGGTGGAACTACACATCCCAGCATGCCCTTCCTCAGTTTTAGCATACCTTAACAGGAAAACTGTGGCAGGGCATGCTGGGATGTATAGTTTCACAGCAGCTGGAGGGCCACAGGTTGAAGACCCATGTGCTTGAGCCAAGCCACAGGTACATCGAATGCTAGCTACAGTAGCTGCCTGATTAAATCCTTTTTTTTTTTCGCAGCATTCCGCTGCGGAAGGTTCCATGCAATCAGAAATCCTTCCATTGAGAAGGACATGCTGCCTGGTTGACTGCACTGTGCAAATTAAATCACGGAGCCAGTCGGCTTGTGGGTGGCTTGGGTGACTGGGTGGTTGGGTGGGTGGTGTGTCGGAGGTGGAGTACATGCAATTGATTGTGCATCATCCAGCCAGCGAGAGAGAAGACTCAAGCAGGAGTGTGCCTGCGTATCAGTGGATTATGCACCTTGCCAGATGTCAAATCTACATGGAGCAGCTGGAGGGGACAACAGTAGGTTTGCAAAATCTAGATAGAGGAGCATATAAGGTGGTGCATTCTCTATGATTGTGTCAGCTTATGTTTTGGTGCACTGCACTTTCCTCCACCCCATTTCGGCCTATGGCTAAGTTATAGGCTTTTTGGTTAAGATCAAGTGTAGGCAAGATCTGAAAAACAATCATCGCTTCTCGGCCTTTTGGCTAAGATCAAGGTTCATTGCCTTGGTCTGGGCCAGGGGGTTTGAGTTTGGGGTCTTTCTGTGAGACCCCCTGGAGGACTTCGGATGTTGGACGAGGAGGGATCGCTGCAGGGCTGTTGCCTTGTTTTCTCTGCATCATGGCAGGCTTGAAGAACACCATCCGTTTTTTGTTGGAACACAAGGGGAGAGACTCAAGAGGACTGCGGTTCATAGTAGAGAAGGTATTGTTGGAACTGGCAGGGGTGGACTTAAAACTGGACAATTATTGTATTTAGGATTTTCCTATGCAAGGTTCTTTTGATGTCACTTTCTTCAACATTAATGACTGTATGACGGTATACGAAAAGCTGAAAAAGTGTCGTGACCCGAAAATGAGCAAATTTGTTATGGTACCCTTGTTTTCCGAGCAAGAGGTACATATGATGATTCACATGTTTAATCCATACATGGAGCACGAGTTAAGAAGAGGTATTCTGCTTAAAAATTAGTATAATATCTTTAAAGGAAAAATACGGGTGTGGGTGAGGCTTAAGGAGGATGCAAACGGTGTTGGCGGATTGATGCACCCCCCGGCAAATTTCTCAGTTGGAGGTAATAGGGGTTTTCTCTATTACCCGGGGCAGCCTGTTTTTTGTAGGAGGTGCCAGGAATATGGGCACACCAAAGACGATTGTGTGAAGGACATTTTGTGTAAGAATTGTCATGGGGAAGGGCATCAGGCAAAAGAGTGTCCTCACCCCAGGAAATGTGACTTATGTGGAAGCCCAAAACACACTGCTAAAAGCTGTCCGGAGCTCCTCAAAAGGAGAGCAAGAGATGTGGCTGATGTTTGCAAAAGCAAAAAGTATGAGGAGGGGTACGTCCATCCCCCCCAGGAAGGTGAGCCTGAGTCTGTGGGCGCTCCCTCCTCGTTGGCACAACCTTGTGAGGAGTTGCGCCCTATTTCGCGGGCTCCCGAGTCTCCGCAGGCTGAGTTGGGGGAAGGAGCTAGCAGTGACGTCACTGAGGTAGTGGAGATTGCCGGGGAATCGAGCCGGGCAGCTGTGGCAGCTCTGAAGGAGGTGTGTGGGCACCTGCAGCTGGTGGAAAGCGCAGCCCAGATGGAGGTGTCTGTGAGCCCTGAGGAGGAGAAAGTCGCCCCTTCTCAGGTGATTGAGGAGTTTAGTACCTCTCCAGAGGAGGATAGAGGTATGGAGATGGACAATGCTGCATCATGTCCAAAGCTGAGAAAACAGAGCACTGATCCCTCTGCAAAGAAAAAAGCTCGTATTGAGGATCCAGAGGCAAGCAACCATGAGGATACAATCAGGGCCGGTTCCGGGGCTTCTTGCGCCCCGGTCGGCATTAGGGGCGTGGCTTCATACAGGGGGCGTGGTCAGTTACGCCCCCTGTACTGTAGTAGGATGTGCGGTGCGCGATGACGTCACCATCCAGGATTCAAAAAGGATTCACCTTTACAGGATAGGAGGGGACAGAAGTTGAACAAGGTTATAAGGTGGTGTTTGGTATCCAGCTGTAGGGTATTTTAAGGGTAATATTCCGGAGTTGGTTTGCAGAAGATTGCACGTTCCTGTGAATAGTTATGTGCAGGAGCAGAATATAGATATAAACTGTATTTACTGTACATTAGGTATGCGGCGGGAACCCAGAGGAGACCACCCACAAGTGCATCTTGAACAGACATCGCCCACCTATTCAAACCAACCTATGACCTCTCCTGCACTGTAAATGACAATCCCTGTGTCCAATGGACAAAGAGATTACAGTATCCATTGTGTTAACTTTTGGAAGATTATACAAAAGGAGCCAGCTGCAGGCCTGGTCTCTCTCTCTCTCTCTCTCTCTCAAGACTCACAAAGTTATCTATCTAGATGACCGAAGACCAGACTGGGTAGCGCGGCGAAATTCAAACAAGTATGTACCATTGACTGTAGCCATTATTCTATTGTATTGTATTGCTTTGTGATTGTAACCCCCTTTCAGTAATAATATCCTGTGGTGTCGGAACCCAGCTGTTTAAATACAAATCTGGTGTCGTGTTGTCCTGTCCCTGCTAAGGTTTAAAGTGTATTACTATCGCATGCATAGCTGTTAAGGGTTCACGATGTATCTTTGGGTGTGTACGCGCTGCGTGTACTTTGTACAGCCAGCGCAGCATTTGTACGCAAAGTCCGTACACAGTACGGGACTTTGTACGCTAATGGTGTAATAAGTACGTCGATTGTGGATTAAGTAAAGCGGCCGCAGCGGCTTCATTTAAAGTGTATGAAATGTCTTTTTAAAGTGTTGCTTTTAGTCCTGTATGTAAATCAGCGTTTACAATATCACAACAGATAAACAAATAAAAGAAATTGCATTCTTTAAAATATGGTTTTAAAAAACACAAGTTTATATGACTTCCGCCCACGGAAACAGGAAGTGAACACCACATGACTCTTTCAGCTATAAAAGGATCAAGACTGCACAGGGGAGTACAAGCCTTGAAAAAGAGACTCAATGTCTCGAAACGCGTTAGCGCACTCCACTTGTGGACACTAGAAACTTCATTTGGACCAAACTGTGGAACAGAGGAACCACACACTGGTACAAGCTTAGGAGCCTAATGCAGGGTATACCGGGTACTCTGCAGTCCTTTCCAATGACACCTGTGGCTCCTTTACACCAGATGCGGTATGCCTCATCTCCTATGACTCTTATGTTTTTTAAAACCATGGCCCTCATTCCGAGTTGTTCGCTCGTTCTTTTTCATCGCATCGCAGTGAAAATCCGCTTAGTACGCATGCGCAAAGTTCGCACTGCGACTGCGCCAAGTAACTTTACTATGAAGAAAGTATTTTTACTCACGGCTTTTTCTTCGCTCCGGCGATCGTAATGTGATTGACAGGAAATGGGTGTTACTGGGCGGAAACACGGCGTTTCAGGGGCGTGTGGCTGAAAACGCTACCGTTTCCGGAAAAAACGCAGGAGTGGCCGGAGAAACGGTGGGAGTGCCTGGGCGAACGCTGGGTGTGTTTGTGACGTCAACCAGGAACGACAAGCACTGAACTGATCGCACAGGCAGAGTAAGTCTGGAGCTACTCTGAAACTGCTAAGTAGTTAGTAATCGCAATATTGCGAATACATCGGTCGCAATTTTAAGAAGCTAAGATTCACTCCCAGTAGGCGGCGGCTTAGCGTGTGTAACTCTGCTAAATTCGCCTTGCGACCGATCAACTCGGAATGAGGGCCCATATTTTAAAGAATGCAATTTCTTTTATTTATCTGTTGTGATATATATTAAATAAGGTATTTTTAATTGTATCTTATATGATTGATTTCTGAACAGTAAACATATTGATTCACTGAGTATCGATTTCGACAGCTGCCGTTGCCTCATTGATGGCTTCGGGTTGCGCACAGGAGAGCTCGCAATAATAGCGAGATCTCACACATGCGCACTGGAGCAGACCGGGGGTGATACACAGTGCATCACCACTAGACTTTGCGCTGTGAGGCACTGGCAGGTATCGCCGGTAGGGGGAGTTTTCATCCCCTCATTCCAACAACAAGATGTTCTTACAGCATGCTGCTATTGCCTCCTTCTTCGCCTCAGTAAAGAGTGGAAGCAAGAAGAGTTATCCTAGCCCGATCCGTACCAATATAATACATCCCTCCCTGAGTTTCCCGAGATGAGGGAGAGCAGGCAGCAGTAGGTACGTGTGGGCTTTGCTGGAGAGACGCAGGTCGCCTGAGTCTGCGGGAGTTGAGAAACACACGGGTGAATGATGCTGAAAGACATGGGGAGGGGGTTCATTTTGAAAGACACAGGGAAAGTGAGGCTGAGAAACACAGAGGTGTGAGGCTGAGCGACATGGTGGGTGGGGCTGAGAGACACAGGGGAAAGTGATGCGGGGAGGCTTGAGGGGGAGCACACATACACACGTAGAGATGTGTGCTGAGCAATCTATTACAGACCGCTCAGCACACATCTCTCTCCCCGCTCAGAACTCAGTGCGATGTGTGCTGAGCAAGGGGGGAAGGGGGGGAGCGCTCACTTCACAAAGCGGTGAAGTGAGCAACCTGACTAGATTGTGCCTGCCTGCAGGCACAATCTAGAACCGGCGATAGCGGCGTGCGGGCCGCGCATCGCTATTGGCATACACACGGCAAGATCTGTGCTTAATTTCTAAGCAATTTAATCAGAATTCTTAGAAAATAAGCACGGATCTCTCCATGTGTACCACCCTTACGAGATATGGGGGGTGAGGCTGAGAAATACAGTAAGGTAAGACTGAGAAACACAGTGGGGAAGGGGATGCTGAAAAACACAGGGGTGGAATGAGGCTGGGATACAAAGGGTGGGGAATGAGGCTTACTCCAAGTACACATTAAAGCTGAGTACACACGGAACGATTTCTAAAATTATGTGGGTATTCCTGAGAGTTCCCGATCGATGTTCAAAAGATCTCGGTAAGAGGGTAACAATCCCATGCAGCGCTGTGTGTGCGTATGTGGGGGGGCAGCATAGCGGACGGTTGCATCGTCCGTCTCACCAGTGGGTACACATCGTACCGTGTAAAGGGCCCTATACACTGGGTGATTTGAATGATAAACAATATGAACAATGAACAATTTTTCAGAAACGTTTTTTTGCATACACACTGAACGATTTGTATGAATGATTTGACATTGCAAACATCAATATCGTCCAAATTAGCTTGCAATGATAAATGATGATAGACCATCGATGAAAGACTGTGCATCGTTTATCATTGGTGCCTCCACACTGAACGATATATCGTTAATTTTTTAACAATATCTTTCATATCTTTGTAAAATGTCGTCTTGTGTGTAGGGCCCTTAAGGCATCCTATCATCTGATATATCTGACAGAGATCGGAATTATATATTGCACACATCACATAATGGCCCTCATTCCGAGTTGTTCGCTCGGTATTTTTCATCGCATCGCAATGAAAATCCGCTTAGTACGCATGCGCAATGTTCGCACTGCGACTGCGCCAAGTAACTTTGCTATGTAGAAAGTAATTTTACTCACGGCTTTTTCATCGCTCCGGCGATCGTAATGTGATTGACAGGAAATGGGTGTTACTGGGCGGAAACACGGCGTTTCAGGGGCGTGTGGCTGAAAACGCTACCGTTTCCGGAAAAAACGCAGGAGTGGCCGGAGAAACGGTGGGAGTGCCTGGGCGAACGCTGGGTGTGTTTGTGACGTCAACCAGGAACGACAAGCACTGAACTGATCGCACAGGCAGAGTAAGTCTGAAGCTACTCCAAAACTGCTACGAGGTTTGTGATCGCAATATTGCGATTACTTCGGTCGCACTTTTAAGAAGCTAAGATACACTCCCAGTAGGCGGCGGCTTAGCGTGTGTAACTCTGCTACATTCGCATTGCGACCGATCAACTCGGAATGAGGGCCTATGTGCACAGCCGACTGTGTGCTCCTGTGGGTCATTCCCTAGGTCATCCCATCTGGTTAGCTTCATGCCCAGTGGGATGACCCACGGAACAACGGCATGCAGTGGGTAACAATAACAATATATTGGGCCTAATTCAGACCTGATCGCAGAAGCAAATTTGTTAGCAGTTGGGCAAAGCCATGTGCACTGCAGGGGAGGCAGATATGACATGTGCAGAGAGAGTTAGATTTGGGTGGGTTATATTGTTTCTGTGCAGGGTAAATACTGGCTGCTTTATTTTAACACTGCAATTTAGATTTCAGTTTGAACACACCCCACCCAAATCTAAAGGTCCGTATTCACGGGCACATGTGGGGAGAGATGTGTGCTGAGCGAACCGCTCAGCACACATCTCTCCCCCCGCTCAGCACAGCGCGATGTGTGCTGAGCGTGCGGGGGGGGGGCCGCGCATCGCTATCGCTGTAGGGGGTACACACGGACAGATCATGCATTGACAATGCTAAATTCCTTTGTCGTATAAACAACCCTTTATGAAGCTAAGAACACTGTACGCTGTTTACTTAAGAAGTACCGTAATGGTACGCTAGTTGCGTAACGATCACTCAGCCGTAGGCGAGACGCTCAGGCGTCACGTTCGCTCACGGCCCAGGGATCACAGGACACGTTATTGGTTATGTCTAGGGGAATGATTCGCTATGGCGTAGCTTACGCTCGAGACCACGAGGAGGTCACCAGCGATGCAGACGCTCACAACACTATACCTTTATGATAAAACCTTATACCAATGAAATACACTGAATACCTTAATGTGAGTACAGGGTGTGAGTGCAACCTTGTGTAACCTGACTAACTACAAAGCTGCTTGAGCGTCACCGACGCTCAAGTGAACACTTATCACTATAGAAAATACACAGATACTGGTTTAGGTTCCAAGGCCTATTAACTGTATTATGTCTAATATACTTGTAAAAGGGGATAACAGTACATATGATACACTACAATATAACAGAGACTTCCTAACCACAGAACTAAACAATAAATACAAAAAGACAATACTACACTGACCTAAATGCAATACAATACAATACTATCTAATACAATACAATACTAGCCTAGTCTAGGGGAGATATGAGAGAACAGAACAGAGAGAGAGAGAGAGAGAGAGAGGGAGAGATGAGATGAGAGAAATTGGCTCACAGAAAGACAATGATAACGGAGAGAAACTTACGCACAAAGGGTATGATCGCCTGCGCCTCGATATCCAGCTCCCGGCTATCAGCAGATAACCGTTGATGAGAGAGTGAGAGCTGGATGTGGTCGGCCTGCCTATTTATGCCCCACACACAATGCAATCTCCTGGTCCTACAATCCCATTGTCCATTGGCCGAAGGAATTCGGCCCTGTATCATAACAAAAGGTCATAGGGTGATTCATACAGGTGGGCTGTGACGATTTCCAACAGCTCAGGTGGGTGGGAAACTGGGTTTCCCGCCGCATACCTGAGTATGTGTAATTAATAGAAATGGACATAAACTTCTTATGTCCATAACTATTCGCACGAGCGATTAATACGCTCCAAACCAACACCGGAATATTGCTAATTAAATACTCTTCCGATGGGTACCAAACACTGCTGTATGATTCCTGTTAGACCCTTCGTACGATATAAAGAGGGATTCCTCAGCTCTGGGACATTGTATTTTAACCAAACTTTCAGAATCTATCAAAGGGACCATGATCTATAAACTACATTAATTGTGAACATTTGTAACGAATGAGTCGCACGCTACGACTACATAAACTCTACCGTAAATACGCATACCGCGCCTGCGAGTGCACGTTATTGCGGGTATGCGCATCCACGGGAGAGCGCACGCACGCGCAGCGCGGACCAGTGTGCGGTGCAAATATGGCAACGTGCATTGAGACATTTTTCTGACTTTGACAGTCCACCCTTTGGCAGTCAATAATAACTGCCACAAAACATTTAAGGAGAAAAATGTAAGTCAGGGGTTAATTGATTTCCATGGTTGGGTAGGGGAGGAGAGAGGAGAAGGTGTGAAGAGGGTATGACCTAGTGAGATAGCAGAAGCATGTGTGTATGAATCCACGTTTGGGGGGTCATGTATCATCGTGCCGTACGTGTTGTAAATCAAGCTTCGAGGTATTGCGAAGTATACATTTGAATTCCTTCTTATCCTGTGGTACAGGTCTGTGGATGGGCTGTCAAACTCTACCGAGCTCATTTCGGCTGTGGTTGTAACAAAATGGGGATGCACATTTTAGTTGATGATACATGAATGGGGGAGGTATGTGGTTGCTGCTATCTGTGCCTGTATTCCCTATCGTCTATGTGTGTCGTTACCTGGGGGTTGCAGAGATGAAGATAAAGAACACTTACGAAAAATGCAATGATATTCTATGTCAGGGAAATGTACATCTGTCGTTGAAGTTGTTTTCGGTATCTGTTGAGAGTCGTCTTCTTTGCGCTGTATTGCTCCTTAGGCATGAGCAAATAGCTTTGTCTGAGCCATCAGATTTACAAAAATGTTGGGCTAGCGTGAGTTTAAAGATACTAGGGAAACTGGGGATCCATGGCAAAGTTCATCAAGTGTCCATATTTAAAGTTGTCAAATCTTCTTCTTTGGTCAATCCGTTGTCTGTATACATCTCGTCTCGTCAGCTTCCTCGTCCAAGGGGGTCTTTGTATCTGGGAGAAAAGCAGAAAAACAGGTGAAAGAAACGGACCGTATAATCGCATTTTCATCACATTCTGGTTTCTATCATTGGGTCATAAATCAAATCCAGGTTAATTACAGTTTCCTCACTCCTCAAGCTCATCACTTTTGTACTTTGTTTGCACCTCATTAAAGCCTGCCCGCATCTAAATATCAATCCAATCGATATAACGACACCCAAGATACATAGTAGAAACTTTCCAACATCCATTATGACTCCTTGAGCCCAGTCTCCTAAACCGGAGAACCAATTTCGCGGGTTCAACCATGACACCCAACCAGTCAGCTCATTACCTACAGCAGCAAGGGTGAGATTGTGTTTTTGACGAAATTCCCACTTTAGTTGGAGAATATCGTCCATCTTTTGGTCTATGACCTCTACCGGATCCTCGGTGCTATTTGTGATATACGTGCAACACTTTATGCCGTACTGTGTTGCCAATGTAACACAATATCCGCCTGTTACTGCTGTAAGATAATTAAGAACCATCCTATGCTGAACTAGTTCTGTTTTGTAAGCTTGAAGTTCTCTTCCAGTGTATCTAAACGTGTCATCATACATTTCAGTGATATTATCTAACAAATTGGCGAGTGCGGAAATGTATCTATAATTCATCACACCTCGAGCGGTGCGAGTGAAATCTAACGCTACCAGAACCTGAATCCCGGTGGATTCATGGATAAGATCAGAGGCCGGATGCTCTAACCTTTCTGACAGTTGTCTTTTAACTCGGTGCTCGTAATGAGTGTGAGTATAAGGAGCTTGGGCACCACGATGTATGTCCTTCATTTTGTCATGTGTAACAGTCATCACTTCGGGCAATACTTTTCCAATATAACACAATCCTTCAGAGTTTGGGGCAAGCCACTTGTACGCCTTTCTCCCGCATATGAAATATGCATCATCGGGGAGAACATATGGGACGGAGAAGGACATGACCATGTTACAAACCTTCCAGGTGAAATCTCCTGACCCTAATTCTTCCATCTGCCTAATGCACGTATCGGTTTGTACGATATGTGCACAGTATCCTGGTGATACCTCTCCAACTCTAGTAATCCTATTTCCTAAGGTATATCGATACCGGAAAGATTTTCCTCTACTGGCTATGTGGCGTACGAGCTCTGTATCTGTAGGCATTCTATCTGCTCTGTGTGAAAAGGTCATGGTAAGGTTGCTCCATGACACTTCCCAATTTCCCGGTTTTCTGGGATTGGAGATGTTAAAACATATGAGGGACCTATCCACATGGTATTGGTGGAGCTTCAAACTAGGAGGGCTGGAGATGTTAAACCTCCGGTCCACCGGTCTCCCACCACTTAGCTCAAGTACCTCCCCTAACGTTAAAGGAAATGGTACTAGCCCTGATTTACTGTGACCCTGAGGTACTTGAGAGCATACCCAACAATCTGTTTGGTTTAACACGTTACCCACTAAGGAGTGATAGTCACTCAATGGATGCCGGTCTATATGGATATTAAAACTAGGTTGGCATTTCTTTATGCATCCATCTTCAACCAGATTATCACAGAGCCTACAGATACAATTTTCTTCAGCTAACAATCCATCACAATTTCTTCTATCGGATCGTTTTCTGATACTCGCCTTTGCTTGTTGGTTTGGTTGATCTTGGAAAACTACGCCTCCATCATCATAATCGGAACCCATTCCAGAACCTCTTTCGACCTCTATGGTACTCTCGCCGGAACAGACTGCTCTGGTCAACATCATGGTTAACATAAAAATCCGGATCACAGTCTCTTGGGGCAAGTCCATCTTTGAGGAGGAAATAGAGAAGAATGAGAAGGGGGAAAAAGAAATTTTAAGGGAGAGGGGATGGGAAGTGGAGAAAACAATAAAAGGGAGAGGGGAGTCGACAGCTGCTTTCGGTCTTCAAGGCTCAGGTGCCGCCTCAGTCCTCCTGGAACAGACACTCTAGTGATACAACCTCTACCGTCTGTTCCTTATCACGGGACTTCTCTGGAACAGCAACCTTCTTGCAGTGGGATGAATGGACCCAAGTCTCTCTCTCAGCAACCTTCAATGCTGTGGTGCTAGTCAATAAGACCTGGTATGGTCCTTCCCATCTATCAATAAGACAACCCGTTGACACGACCTCACCTATCCCTCCGCTAGGGGCTTTCACTAATCTCGTGGGTGTCGCTGTGCCTACTGTGGTCTCTGCTATGGTGGCTGCAAGAGAGAGAGCTGAAATTGTTGCTGAATCGTCTTCTTGATCACACTCCTGAGGAAGGTTCAAAACAGGGTACATCTTGCACGGGTTAATACTTGCATGAGTTATTTGGTTAACATCATTAACATTTACAGTGTTACTAAGAGTTTGTGTTTTACAACCCAGTGCGTTTCTCTCCGCAATCAACTTCTCTCCTGCAATGTATGGTGGGGGAGGAGCTGTGGCAATCAACTTCCTGACTGCCCCAGATCCTGCCGCCAGAGCCAAACCTCTCTGTATCTCACCTTCCTGGTGCCATAACTGTAAATAATCATGATGCTGAATTCGTCTCTTTGCTGATTTTACGAGACATATCCTCCTCCTTAAATTTTGTAACACTTCTGGACTGAAGCTACCTATTCTTGGGAATTTGTCCCTGTCTTGTACAGTCATTCTCTCCCATTCATCACATAAAGATTCGGTGTGAATTCCATATTTTTCACACATTACATATCGTGCCGACCCAACTGGTCGGTTCACAGAATCAACCTGAACCAGGGTTGATCGCCCCCTACCTGAGCAACTGGCCCCCATAGTCTGCAGGTGTTGCTTAGTCCTCCTTGGATCTCTGTATCAAGGTTTTCAGCAAGCCTTTTCAGACAACCAAATTACTCCACAGTAGGCCGGCGGTGGCGGTTTACCGAGTACCCCACTCACTCGCCCACCTCGACCAATACGACCTGATCACACCGACGTGGTGCTGGCGTACTCGATACAGGGCCCCTATGGAACCTTCAGTTTACTGGAACATATGAGGGTTACCCGCAGGACACTTACTCTTTCCAGTAAAGGTGGGGTTGTTAGATAGTTCCTGAGTGACCAGCGAACTTCCCTTCCAAAAATAAAAAATTACACAAATCACGTCAGAATGTACAAATAGCGTTTGTGACCACTTTACTCTAATGGTATTAGGTCAGATCACTAACTACTGCACACAATTACGTGCGGTCCAATCGTTCAGTATACGAGCACTACTTGTCATGTACTGAAAGATCAATGGAATCTATGTTTCCGGCTGCGATTCCTTCAGCCAGAGCTTGTATGGCCTATATGGGTTCTGCACCAACACCCCAGGCGTTGTGCCACTGGACTTTTATAGCGGACCTTTTACCTTACGACCTCCTGGTCTTGTTACCTTATGACCTCCTGGTCTTGTTACCTTATGACCTCCTGGTCTTGTTACCTTATGGTCCGCTATACTCTAATGCTCAAATATTATTTAACCAGGGATGCCTCCCTGGCCACCGTATATGTCACTTACACGTATGTCCCTTGACGAGTACCCGGCTTTCCTTTTGGTTCCACCTTAAAGTTATATAAACTTTTGTATACAAAACACACTCACTCAACACATGTACACTTTTGTTTCTATATCTATTTCTGCGCAGAAATTGTCTTCAGGCCAAGAGTGTTACCAATTAGGAGCAGGATCTGTTAAACTAAATTTCAGATTTTCTAAAAATAGATTTGCGTTATTTACCGCTTCGCGTTATCTACCGCTGTGCGTTACTTATCGCCTTGCGCTAATTATCGCTTTGCGCTAATTCAACTTTTTCGTGACTTGAGCTACGTGAGCGTAACCGGACGCTACGTTGCGTAATGTACGCTGCGTGCGTCTGCCTTTTGGATTGCGTACGCTAGTCTTTGTTAGCGACACGTGTACGCAATGCAAAGGATCCACCGTAACACAATATATTTATTTATCAATGTAGGTGATCCCTGATCATCTACCGCAATCCACACTGACTGCCTTGTATCTCAGACAAACCGTGTGTTTGTTCTATACTTTAACTATCACCTCTACTATTAAATAACAGCAAATCTCTTTTTAGCACTTTCTATCAACTATAAAATTTGGCAAACAGGAATAGTGATATACGAAAAAATGAAATACACAAGTGAAAAGAAATGCAGGTATGTATGCGTACGCAAGACAAAAGAAAAATAAACAGTTTTAAAAAGACACAAGCGTTTTGTTCTTACTTCCGGTTACCGGGTTCCTTCAGCACCCTTTATCTAAGCGAAGCAGACGCTTATCCCGTCAGCACTGTGAGACAACCTCCCACCCTTTGCTGGAGGGATAATGTCTGCTGATCTACCTAGTGCAGATGTGAGAAGTATAGGACGAGCCCGCAATTGACAATGCTAAATTCCTTTGTCGTATAAACAACCCTTTATGAAGCTAAGAACACTGTACGCTGTTTACTTAAGAAGTACCGTAATGGTACGCTAGTTGCGTAACGATCACTCAGCCGTAGGCGAGACGCTCAGGCGTCACGTTCGCTCACGGCCCAGGGATCACAGGACACGTTATTGGTTATGTCTAGGGGAATGATTCGCTATGGCGTAGCTTACGCTCGAGACCACGAGGAGGTCACCAGCGATGCAGACGCTCACAACACTATACCTTTATGATAAAACCTTATACCAATGAAATACACTGAATACCTTAATGTGAGTACAGGGTGTGAGTGCAACCTTGTGTAACCTGACTAACTACAAAGCTGCTTGAGCGTCACCGACGCTCAAGTGAACACTTATCACTATAGAAAATACACAGATACTGGTTTAGGTTCCAAGGCCTATTAACTGTATTATGTCTAATATACTTGTAAAAGGGGATAACAGTACATATGATACACTACAATATAACAGAGACTTCCTAACCACAGAACTAAACAATAAATACAAAAAGACAATACTACACTGACCTAAATGCAATACAATACAATACTATCTAATACAATACAATACTAGCCTAGTCTAGGGGAGATATGAGAGAACAGAACAGAGAGAGAGAGAGAGAGAGAGAGGGAGAGATGAGATGAGAGAAATTGGCTCACAGAAAGACAATGATAACGGAGAGAAACTTACGCACAAAGGGTATGATCGCCTGCGCCTCGATATCCAGCTCCCGGCTATCAGCAGATAACCGTTGATGAGAGAGTGAGAGCTGGATGTGGTCGGCCTGCCTATTTATGCCCCACACACAATGCAATCTCCTGGTCCTACAATCCCATTGTCCATTGGCCGAAGGAATTCGGCCCTGTATCATAACAAAAGGTCATAGGGTGATTCATACAGGTGGGCTGTGACGATTTCCAACAGCTCAGGTGGGTGGGAAACTGGGTTTCCCGCCGCATACCTGAGTATGTGTAATTAATAGAAATGGACATAAACTTCTTATGTCCATAACTATTCGCACGAGCGATTAATACGCTCCAAACCAACACCGGAATATTGCTAATTAAATACTCTTCCGATGGGTACCAAACACTGCTGTATGATTCCTGTTAGACCCTTCGTACGATATAAAGAGGGATTCCTCAGCTCTGGGACATTGTATTTTAACCAAACTTTCAGAATCTATCAAAGGGACCATGATCTATAAACTACATTAATTGTGAACATTTGTAACGAATGAGTCGCACGCTACGACTACATAAACTCTACCGTAAATACGCATACCGCGCCTGCGAGTGCACGTTATTGCGGGTATGCGCATCCACGGGAGAGCGCACGCACGCGCAGCGCGGACCAGTGTGCGGTGCAAATATGGCAACGTGCATTGAGACATTTTTCTGACTTTGACACTTAAAATCTAAGCAATCTAGTCATCGCTCCATGAGTACCCCCCTTAACTCTCTCTGCACGTTATATCTGCCCCCCCTGAAGTACAAATGGGTGGTCATTCCGAGTTGTTCGCTAGCTGCATTTGTTCGCTGTGAGGCGATGAGGCAAAAAAATGCACTTCTGCGCATGCGGCGCAATGTGCGCACGCGGCGTACTATTACAACAGCTTCCCTGTAAAATAAGAAACCTAACAAAGTCTTTTCCAGCAAAGCTCTGTAGATCTCCACTAGAGTGCGTCCAGTCTCCTGGGCACATTTTCTAAACTGAGGTCTGGAGGAGGGGCGTGGAGGGAGGAGCCAGTTCACACTAGTTGAAAAGTCCTAAAGTGCCGAAGGCTCCTGCGGAACCGTCTATACCCCATGGTACTAAAATGGACCCCAGCATCCTCTAGGATGTAAGAGAAAAACTGCTAGCGAGCGAACAACTCGGAATGACCACCCTGGTTTTGACGAACTGCTAACAAATTTGCAGCTACGATCAGGTGGTATTAATTAGGTCCATTGTGCTGTCGTCCACTGCATTGTGCAGTGCGTATGTGGGTACAATATATTGTACCATTGGTCGTGCCTTTGGCTGGAGTAGAGTATATCAGTGCAGAGCCCACATGCATCCAATACAAATACACCTATGCACTTGTCTTGTGACTGACGCTGCAAAAGGCAATGGCCCTCATTCCGAGTTGATCGCTCGCTAGCTGCTTTTAGCAGCAGTGCAAACGCTAAGCCGCCGCCCTCTGGGAGTGTATCTTAGCTTAGCAGAAGTGCGAACGTAAGGATCGCAGCGCTGCTACAAAAAAGATTGTGCAGTTTCAGAGTAGCTCGAGACCTACTCCTAGCTTGCGATCACTTCAGACTATTTAGTTTCTGTTTTGACGTCACAAACATGCCCTGCGTTCGCCCAGCCACGCCTACGTTTTTCCAGCCACTCCTACGTTTTTATCTGGCACGCCTGCGTTTTTTCACACACTCCCCGAAAACGCTCAGTTACCACCCAGAAACACCCACTTTCTGTCAACCACTCTGCGGCCAGCAGTGCGACTGAAATGCGTCGCTAGTGCATTGGTTTTTGTGAAAGTACGACGCGCGTGCGCAGTGCGTCCCATACGCATGCGCAGAATTGCAGTTTTTTGGCCTGATCGCTGCGCTGCGAATGAAAGCAGCTAGCGATCAACTCGGAATGAGGGCCAATATACAGGGTGTAGTATGGCTGACCGGCGGTCTCCTGACCGCCGGTCAGCTTACCGACGCCGGGATCCCGGCAGCATACCGACGCCGGGATCCCGGCAGGGAGGGGCGAGTGCAGCAAGCCCCTTGCGGGCTCGCTGCGCTCGCCACGCTGCGCTCGCCACGCTGCTTGCTCGGTGGCGACCTGCAGTCGCCACGGGTTCTATTCCCACTCTATGGGTGTCGTGGACACCCACGAGTGGAAATAGTCCCTGTTGGTCGGCATGCCGACCATCGGGAAAGTGAGCCGTCGGGCTCGTGGAGGTCATGTGACTGTCGGTCAGCTGACCGGCGGTCACATGAATACCACCCAATATACAGAGAGAACGTGGGCCATGCAGAGATGTGTATATATATACCACTGTTATCAGACATATTTTCTGTACAAAGGAGGGGCTGATGCCAGCGCTCACTGATGGTAATGACAGGTATAAGACCCAGCACACGGACAGGAGCGGTGCAGGTGTGGAGATGTGTGTACAGAGCCGCATACTGGCGGATATTTCCATTTATCTGCCTTCATGCAATATGATCAGCTGTGATCAGAGCCCATCTGTCTTACCTAATGTAGGGACATCTCCCCTCTGCACATACAAGCTCTTATAAGCCGCGTTCTACTATGTACTGTACTTCCTTACTGCATACTGTAACATACATAGATGTAGTGATAATAATTAAATCATTATTATTACTATTATGCTACTCTAAAAGACTACACAAGGAAATGTGCAGTATGTCACGATGGGTGTCTGAAACCCCAGCAGTTATCTAGAAATGTCATCTATGTGTACTACAGTACAAAGGGATGTAAAAAGGAGAAGTTGAGAATGGGGAAATCCTCCTCCAGTATTGTGTGTGTGTGTGTGTGTCTGGTGTGTGAGTGTGTGGGGAGGGGGAGGGAGGGAGATGTGCTCCTCACTGCAGACTGTACATACAGCAGCAGCCTCCGTCCTCCTGTCTCCCTGTGCTGCTGCTGCTGCTAGTGGTGGCAGGATCACTTCCGCCTGGCTGCAGGAACAAGAAGCCGGAGCATCTCTCACACTACGGGGACCCCGCTGACTGAGCAGCTCAGTGTCTGGGTCATGGAGAGCAGATGAGCCGCTGAAGGTCTCAGCACCCATCAGAGCCGGAGCTTCTGACAGTAGCCGGCTGGAACAGGAGCCCGGGGAGGGAGCGCAGGAGATACTCTGCAAGGTAAGGGTGACATTGAGCCATCCCCTGGGCATCTCTCCTGTGCAGCAGTCAGGTGGCCCCTGCAGGGACACGTATGTCCGCGCACAGGCACATGCATGTACAGTGCCAACAGCCAGATGCATCTATCAGCCTGTCTGTAGCAGCAGCCAGTGTGCCCGCCTGTCAGCAGCTGCCTATCTGCACCATAGATGGAAGGCCAGCTGATGCCTGGGATGGGAATGGGCAGATAGCATCTTTTTTTTGTTCTCCTTCCTCCGGATCGATATGAAGAGGTGTCAGTAAGGAGGTGACAGGGTGTGATGATGGATGGGGCATTGTCAGGGTGTCCCTCTCCTCCAGCAGATGCTCTGGAGGGGTACATAGGGAATGCATGGAGGTGGTAGCAGCTGGCTGTGTGATTGGAGCTGTGGGATCTGTATAAGTCTGAGCCTTTGTCCCTCTACCTGATTCATGTGTCTTCTGCTGCCATCATTAGATGGAACTCATCACTTCAGACAATGGATTGATTTTCATACAGGAAAGCTGTGATGTACATACATGCACAGAGAGCTTACTGACACTGCACTGTATGTTACATGTAGCATGTCATCACAGAGCCAATCATGTATATGTAGGAGAAAACACTTGAGGTCTGGGAGAATCCGCTGATTGGCTAGACACACGGCACTTGCCATTGGTTCTGTAGATGGACAGATGAACTGGGTTGCAGGGGAAAAAATGCATAGGCCTGAAGCAGTGATATATGCTTCACCATATACTCAGTATAGTTGCAGTATATATGCTGCAGTATGCTCCTTGTTGGAAGACTGATAATGTTTTATGGTGCATTTCAGGATTCTCAGATAACCAGCTAAGGGCCACAGAACATGTTCTTATTACCATACATTATGTGTGCCACTTGCGTGACAACAGATTAATATGTAACGATATGGGGGGTCATTCCGAGTTGTTCGCTCGTTGCCGATTTTCGCTATACTGCGATTAGTCGCTTACTGCGCAAGCGCAAGGGTCGCAGAGCGCATGCGCTTAGTTATTTTACACAAAAGTTAGGTATTTTACTCACGGCATAACAAAGCTTTTTCATCGCTGTGCTGATCGTAGTGTGATTGACAGGAAGTGGGTGTTTCTGGGCGGAAACTGGCCGTTTTATGGGAGTGTGCGGAAAAACGCAGGCGTTCGAGTTGCAAAACGCAGGAGTGGCTGGAGAAACGGGGGACTGGTTGGGCAAACGCTGGGTGTGTTTGTGACGTCAAACCAGGAACGAAAAGGACTGAGCTGGCCGCAGTGGCTGAGTAAATCTGGAGCTACTCAGAAACTGCTAAGAAATTTCTAATCGCAATTCTGCTAATCTTTCGTTCGCACTTCTGCTAAGCTAAGATACACTCCCAGAGGGCGGCGGCTTAGCGTGTGCAATGCTGCTAAAAGCAGCTAGCGAGCGAACAACTCGGAATCACCCCCATGGTGTGGTTGATGAGGAACTGCCTAAACACATTCATTTGTTTGCTAGTGTTGTATCATAAAATTGCACCTGCAAGCATGCTATAGAATGTAAGGACAATAATGCACATTATGCATAAACCTCTGATAACATGGTATATAATTCACTTCGCCTTGTTGAAATGCAGTTATAATACTTGTGATAATCATGCATATCTATATGGCTAGTAAATAAAGTTGACAGAATTACATCTAAATATACAGCTGTGATATACTATAGGTAAGAATCAACATCACATCAAAGTTCAACTTCAATCTGCTTAAATCCACAATTCTCATTAGGCCCACATTTATTAAGCCTTGGAGAGTGATTAATTGCACGTTGATTAAGTGCCAAACACTCAGCTCCCAACTATCATTTTTTAAACACAGCCTGTAACATGACAGTTAGGAGCTGATTGGTTGGTACTTTATCACCGTGCACTTTATCATTCCCCAAGGCTTGATAAACCTGGGTCAGAGCTTTTCCATGTTTCTCCTAAAATTTCCCATGGTTCACCCCCATTTATGGATACAATTAATCATGAGAAACATTTGGACTGCTTTTATTACATGTTTCTTTTCCATGTGTGAAGCTTTTTGTGTTACATTGAACACAGGCCCTCATTCCGAGTTGTTCGCTCGCAAGGCGATTTTAGCAGTATTGCACACGCTAAGCCGCCGCCTACTGGGAGTGAATCTTAGCTTCTTAAAATTGCGAACGAAAGATTCGCAATATTGCGATTACACATCTCGTAGCAGTTTCAGAGTAGCTTCAGACTTACTCGGCATCTGCGATCAGTTCAGTGCTTATCGTTCCTGGTTTGACGTCACAAACACACCCAGCGTTCGCCTAGACACTCCTCCGTTTCTCCAGCCACTCCCGCGTTTTTTCCGGAAACGGTAGCGTTTTTTCCCACACGCCCATAAAACGGCCTGTTTCCGCCCAGTAACACCCATTTCCTGTCAATCACACTACGATCGCCTGAGCGAAGAAAAAGCCGTGAGTAAAAATCCAAACTTCATAGCAAATTTACTTGGCGCAGTCGCAGTGCGGACATTGCGCATGCGCACTAAGCGGAAAAACGCTGCGATGCGAAGAAATTTTCCAAGCGAACGACTCGGAATGACCTCCACAATGCACATAGAAATTAGCTCATACGCTGAATTCAATGCAAAATACGTCTGATTCAAATAAAGACCCAATCCCTGCCAAATCGGAGCTTGCGAAGAACTCATGTTTATGGACAGTGAATATAATCATGTGTCATCTCACACAAATTCCCAGAACTCCGCTCTCATTCCAGTGACATCACATAATATATGATCAATGTCATTGAGGACTACACTTACCATCAGTTACATGCACTTACCTCCCATATGGCCTAATTCTGAGTTGATCGCAGCTTCAAATTTGTTAGCAGTTGGGCAAAACCATGTGCACTGCAGGGGGGGGGGGGAGCAGGTATAACATGTGCAGAGAGAGTTAGATTTGGGTGGCGTGTATTCAAACTGAAATCTAAATTGCAGTGTAAAAATAAAGCAGTCAGTATTTACCCTGCACAGAAACGAAATAACCCACCCAAATCTAACTCTCTCTGCAAATGTTATATCTGCCCCCCCCTGCAGTGCACATGGTTTTGCCCAATTGCTAACAAACTTGTTGCTGCGATCAACTCAGAATTACCCCCATTGTTTTAAAGGCCAAAGACACAGAAATTTGTGTAAGTCAATCCACTTTTGGTCATTCTGTATACATATACAGTACACAGCCTTTAATGTACAAAGTAACACATTACACATGTATAAGCATGTAATTATACCACAACCATAGGGAATATATTACTGACGGAACAACATAACAGTAATGTCAGTGCAGGCGGCTGTGCGCAGCCGGACGGAGCAACAATTAAATTGCTCTGTCAGGTACCATCTAGTGGCCACCAGCATGCAGAACACTTGAATCCCCCCATAGAGGTGAGGAGCTGCGGTAGCCTTTTATTATATAGATGGAATACAACAGTGTGTATGGTGTAGCATGCTGCTGCCAATAGACCAATCACAATCATTTTTTATTTTTCGATCCCATCCAGCCTTATCTTGGAAGTAGTCCCAGCAATGACTGGAGCTCAGTGCCCTAACGTACACATTATGTGTGCATGATTCATGCTCCCAGGTGATATATGACTAAGTCAGGAAAATAGGACATGTTACATTACATAGCTCCTTATTCCCAGTTGCATGCTGTAACTGTGGCCTGCCAGCTGTTGCTGTTCAATGATAACGACAGCTAAATTGTAAAGTTGCAGAATATAACAGAGCTACTTATAACATTCACAGTTATATAGATACAACTTTCCAGAATACATCAGAAGTACATATGCTAATTTTCCTTATCAGTAACTTTTTATCAGGGGTCAGGAAATAGACAATTTCACAAGTGTTCCACTTTTGCTTTTCCATTCTGCACTGTACTGTATATCCACATGTACATTTTTAGATTGTAAGCTCACAAGGGACTTCTTTCCTCATGTGCCTTTCCTTTTCTCACTTACACTATCTTATACTCCATACTCCCTTTGATGGCACCTAACCCGGGTTTTCTATACCTGTCCTATATTGTCTTGTACTGTAAGTGCTGTTTTCTTGTTTGCTTATTTGATTATGTACTGTGTAATGGGCGCAGCTGATCCCTTTTGGCGCCATATAAATAAAGGATAATAATAATAATAATAATAATAATAATAATAGTAATACATTTAGTGTAATGAATGCAGAGGAGGTGACTATGGCCATTCTGTGGGCAGTGTGGTTTGGTTAGAACATGGAAAACTTAAGGAGGCGAGGAGTTTGCCTGGAAATGCGGAATAAGGTGAATATTTCATGGAGCAATGTAAAAAAAAAATGTCACCTCTCTAATTTGACAACTTTTCCGTATTGCATTAATTTAACAAATCCCTATGTGAGTTTTGTAATGTGGGTTTATCCATTGCTTTTTATTTAACTATTGAGTGTTTTAACAAAGATATGAGCTTGATCACTTGGAGTTGGTGTGTAATGAGCTGTCACAAGAAACTGTCCAAAACCTCCATACATTTCTTCTTCAGACCTGGCAATGAGGGTGATGGTCTTTGGCATTTACCATCACTGAATGGCCAATTTTTTTTTTAGATTAGTTCTTTTATTATGTATATTGTACCACTTGCCAGGTTATGGTTACTGTTATTTAATCTTGAAGTACTGGTGCATATAGCAGGCATTGGGTGTCTACTAGGTTATAGGAACTAGTGTTCACCAAGTCTGTAGTGTATGTTGCATATTCATAACAGGAAGTCCTGCCTCCATAGCTAAGGCTGGTAAATCAATCAAGTGCACTGCTGATTGGATTGTAGTACTGACACCTCTTGTGATTAATTTTAAAGAATTTATAGTTTCTGATACAGGATTGTTAATCATCATGCCAAACGGAATAAGGACTGACAGATCACCTGCTTATTCCCAGCGGTATATAGGACTGGATGGGAGGAAATGCATGGTCTGGATAGCACGAAATACATTTCACTTACTGAAGCTGTTACATTATAATGCTTGGACAATGAGGGAAAATCAGTTGAAGTCGGGGAAGTGACCTCTGCAGTGTTACTGATGTTTTGCAGGTAGCCATAATTTCGCTGTAATACTGTACATTAATGTGTTGTTAGCCAACTGTAATACTAATTGTGATACATCATCTAATGGTGGTGTTGTCAGCTGATAATTTGTGTCACTATGTTGGTCAACATCCAGCATCCGGTAGCTGTCAAAACCTAAACTTGACTTATTTTGATTTCTATAGGGCGGTATTCAAATGATTTATCACGCCCAATCTCCTTTCTAAAGTGATCCCCGTTATCACGCATATCGCGATCATAGTAATCAGGTTTAGTTGCTAACGGGTTGGGTGCCCTCGCTAACACAGGGGTAGCGAGCTGAAATTTTTATACCACGCCCGTCAGCAGAAACAGAACGGGCGTGGAAGGGGGTGCAAAGAATTGAATACTGCCCTTAGAGTATAATGTATTTTTCAATGCATGCAGTAGTTGTATTCAAATTTCTGCATAAATAAACACATGCTTTGCCCATTTATTGCAAGACAAGAATAATTATACTAGCTGGAGTACCCGGCGTTGCCCGGGATTTTAAGAATGTCTGTTTACAAAAATAAATTTTAAAATATTAAACACACAGTATAAATAACATTGTAGATAGCTGAATACCCGTGCTTCGCTATGGGATGAGGATGGTAGATGAGAATGATAGTTGTTCGTTAATTTACGTTGGTTGGAGATCTAGTATATAGGCATATCTTGCTTCCCTGATGCACTTTGTATAGTGGGCGGACCCCTTTTTGGTCCCCTCAGGGACCCTGCTCTTCCCACTATACAACTCTCGGTCTCTGGCATCCTGCTGCCTTCATTCCCCTCCTCACATCATGTGAAATTACAAATTATCGATTTTTTTCCACAGTTTCTTATATAGCGCGGCACATTATGTATCTCCTGATATACTCTGTGCTGCTGGGGGGACCGATTTTTCCACAGTTTCTTATATAGCGCAGCACATTATGTATCTCCTGATATACTCTGTGCTGATATACTCTCAGTGTGTGGGTTTGTGCTACCTGCAATCCCCTCCTGACATCATGTCACTGGCCCTGTCACATGCAGCCCTGTCATCACTGACATACCATGCATGTCCTGATATAGTGTGTGCTGCTGGACCACCCCTAGGGGTGCTAGTGGTGTGTTACCCCCACAGAGTTTGTTCCCAGAGTGTAAGTAATATGTGTAGCAAGTTTGGTGTAAATTGCTCCAGGCTTTCCAGAGTTATGCTGTCTGCTGAAAAACTCTGTGCTGCTGCCTCACCCCTAGGGGTGCTAGGGGTGTCTTCCCCCACAGTATTTGTTCCCAGATTGCAAGTCATATGTGTACCAAGTTTGTTGTAAATTGGTCCAGGCTTTCGGCAGTTATGCTTTCTCCTGAAATACTCTGTGCTGCTGTCCCACCGCTAGGGGTGTCTAACCCCCACAGAGTTTGTTCCCAGATTGAAAGTCAGATGTGTACCAAGTTTGGTGTAAATTGCTCCAGCCCTTCCACAGTTATGCTGTCTACTGACATACTCTGTGCTGCTCTCCCACCCCTAGGGGTGTGTGACCCCCACAGTGTTTGTTCCCAGAGTGTAAGTCATATGTGTACCAATTTTGTTGTAAATTGCTGCAGGCATTCCAAACGTATGTTGTCTGCTGAAATACTCAGTGCTGCTGCGTCACCCCTAGGGGTACTAGCGGAGCCTTCCCCCCACAGTGTTTGTTCCCAGATTGTAAGGTATATTTGTACCAATTTTTTAGTACATTGCTCCAGCAATTCTGGAGTTATGCTGTCTCCTGATATACTCTGTGCTGCTGTCTCCCCCTCTAGGGGTTTCTAATTTTTTAGTTGCCTCTGCTGTGTTTTAATATGCTTGTATGTCAAATTTCACGATCTTCGCTTGTAAACTGGGGATTTGTATAGAAATACAGACAGAAGGACACATTTTCACTTTTATATAGTAGATATATATATATATATATATATATATATATATATATATATATATTTTTAATGTACTGTATATCCATATACAGTTGCAGTCTTTACAGTTAGAGGAACTTGTACCATACTTGCAGGTGTCCTCCTACAGTGTTCCCGGCAGACTGGGGGCAGGTTAGGGTGCTGAGGTGCAGGAGGGCGTTCCTGAAAAGGGGGCATGGTTGGCCATGGAGCAGGCGTGTCCTGTGACATATCCCCGATTCGTCACTCTTCCTCAAGCTCTCCCCTCAATGTGAAAAGATGCTGGGCGCCCGGAGGCGATTTTAAACAGCAAATTTTCCCACCCACGGGACACTGCGCTAGGGACGGCACTGGTTCGGCTGTTTAGAGGTGCCCCTTTTTTTCTTTTATCCTTTTGTTAACTTCAAGCCTGTTTGTTCCTTAGTTCTTTATAAGTATATGCAGAGCCGGCCCTAACCAATTTGATGCCTTAGGCAAAATTTTGGCTGGTGCCCCCTGCACCATCGCTGGTTCCGCCTCTGACCTTGCACCTTTTTCCCAGCACCATCACCCCTCACCTTATTTTGGTGTTTGTACCCCCTATATTTTAAATAGGAACAGTTCGCACATTTGGCACACAGCCCAAAAAGGGGTGTGTTTTTGCTGGCAAGGGGCATGGCCACACAATATTAACAGCAATTCCAATTACGCCACACAGTACTGCAACTTTATTCACATTTTATCTTGCGATAGTGTCCATAATTCATATTACATCCCACAGTAGCATCACTTTACCTTATAAACGTTACTCCTCACAGTAGAGCCCCTTATTCACATTACATCACACTGAATTGCTCCTTATTCACATTACACCACATTCTATTGCTCTTTATTCACATTAGATGACACAGTAGTGCCCTTTCTATATGCAACGCCACATAGTAGAGCACCTTATACACATAATGCCACACATTAGTAATGCATTTATATACCTAATTCCACACAGTAATGTCCCTTACACATATTAGACACCTTATTAATGTCCTTATAAACATAATGCGCCTTACACATTATGACAACCTTTATTAATGCCCTTTTACACATAATGTCCCTTACACATATGCCGCACATTATTAATGCCCTTATACACATAATGACACACATAGTGCCCCCTACACATTTGCTGCACATTATTAGTGCCCCTATACACATAATAACACACATAGTGTCCCTTACACATATGTTGCACATTATTAATCCATTTTTACATGACACACATAATGCTCCTTACACATATTCCGAACACTACTGCACAACCAACCCACTCACATGCACACAGCACTCACACTGACACTAACACTGTGATCTCTGCCTCTGCTTGGATACAGATGTGTCCTCATAAATCTTGCATCAATGCTAACGTCGGGCACACCTTTTTTTTTATGAAAATGCATCTTATTTGCATTCCTATGTGGCTAGGATGCACAAGCAGCTTCTGCTGATTAAAATGATATACAGCATGCCTATATACTGTGTGAGACTGGCTGTATCTGCATATGAAATGTTACACACAGAATATAGGCATGCCGCATATCATTTTAATCAGCAGAAGCTGCTGATGCCCCTAGGCATATCAAATGCCCTAGGCAATTGCCTAGTTTGCCTATGCCTATGACCGTCTCTGAGTATATGCTTATGCCTCCCTCAAGAATGTTTAAATTGCTCTACTGTCTTAGCTTTTACCACCTCTGATTGGAGGCTATTCCACTTATCCGCTACTAATATTAGACAATCTGTAAGTGGTTCCCAAACTTTTTTGAATCACGGCACCCATGAGTATCAGAATATTTTCACGGCACCCCTAATAATTTTTAAAGAATTATTAAATTAAGTTGTGTTTATAAGTCATCATAATGGTGTGTACACACGGTGAGATTTTTTCTTCCGATTCTGACTATATAGTCAAAATAGGAAGAAAAGTTAGTGTAGATCGCAAGGTGACAGTCACCTTGCGATCCCGATTTGATGCCGATGCGCGGTCGGCATCGAAAGAAAAGATAGACTGTGCAGGCAAGTCAATTTTGACTATCTCTATAGAAGAGATAGTCAAAATTGACACTTAGCCAAAATCGCACATAGCCAGTATCGCAAGCAGACTCATTATGTGCTTGCGATACTGATTATGTGCCGACCCGGCCCCTGTCGCATAGTGAGAATCGGGCATAGCCCAAATCTCACCATGTGTACGCACCCTTAGGCTCAGTTATATGGTGAAGGACAGGATTGGCTTCTGTTTGTGCACATATTTTATGATTGATAGTCACTAGCACTGGTTTTGCCTATTTCATTGACCATAAATAATTTGAATTGGCCCTGGATCACCAATCCAAGGCACCCCTGAAAGTGTCCCGAGGTACCCCGGGGTGCCTAGGCACATAGTTTGAGAACCACTGCAATATGCTGATTACCTATCTAGCACAAATATTCTATTTCTATAAACAGACCTACATGCCGATTTGCATTTTTAGATTTCCCAGGTGTTTTGCATCCCGTTAAAAATCTTTCAATCAGACGTGTTCAATTCCATTGAAGTATTATTTGTTATTTCCACTACATCTATAACTCACCTATGCTCAGCAAATGCACAGAATGTGTGTACTGTACTTTGGAGATATGTTTAAAACAGATTTTATCCAACTTTGACTGCAGGGGATGTTTTTTAACTTTGTTTGGTATCGTAAGAAGTGTGTTGTTATTGACACACTCCTTTTTTAATGAAATGGCTGCACTGTGCTAAATTACTTTTGTCATTGATAATAAAGACCTAATGAAAGCAACACATTAGGCAACAAAGCAGCTCAGTGGTAGCAGTGGAACCCAGAGCTGGAAAGAATGCCCTGTTCATACGCAATCTGTGCTCAGCTCCCCGGCATTTACATGTTAATTTGGAACCAGTGTCCCAACTGCCATCTGCTACCTCTAGTGTGCAGGCCCTGAGCCCTGAGAACATAAAAAGCGTGTCTGCTTTATTAGTGACAGGCCTTCCGGATCATCAGCTGCATGTTTGATGCTTTTTACATGTGGGTAATTGTCACGTCTAATGCAGCACAAACATGCAATGTATATTAACTCTTTCCTTAAATCTCGTTTCTCTGAACCCTCCAATTCAGCAAAAATGTGTTCTCTGATGAATTGATAATTAATGGATGCCTCTGACAGGTGCACACTGACCTGTGGATATTTTGTTTGCCTCCTTTTTAATTAGATATGACTTGGGGTTACCATCTGTTTTGCATATTTGCATAGTAGGGTTACCTATGCAGAAGGGAAAATACATATATATATTTTTACATTACTGTCAATAGTTTTTTCGCCCTATCCGATTACGCCCCTTTTTTTGTTGAAAAATGTTCTATTTTCAGCAAAAGCACATGGGATCCGGGATAAATTCCCGGATCTTTGTGTTTTCAGGAAAAAAACGGGTCTCTAAGGGCTGGTTATCAAGGATTTTGTTTTGCATGCCACAGGCATTGGGGCTAATTGGATAGCCTCGGGGGAGTTAATTAGCCGTGGTAAATTACCGCGGATTACTGGATACCGGCCTTAGTGTAAAGAACGAACTATAATATTATAGTATATGTTGTTGTGCAAGTCTTAGTTCTGATTTTTGGCATAGTAATTGGTTTCTACATTGTGCTATTTTAGCTTTTTACATTTTCCATCAATTCAACCTGTATTTTTTCTTTATTACCAGTCCTGGATATCTGCCTTGATTTTTCTCAGTGTATTGTCGGCTCCGACATCTAATTCATTGGGCAGGATGGAAACAAGGGGGGCCAGGTCAGGCCCAGAATGTTTTTATCTGTTAAGACATTTAGAATTCTATTGTGTTTAATGCAAAAAAGTATGATCAAATGTAATTAAAAATACGACAAATGCTAGAATTAGGGACAAATATTTCCTTAAAAGTGCCCAAAGCCTTCTTTACCCTTAAGTTGTTTGTCATCCTTCAAAGGTATCACTTCTCACCCTCCAGATGGGGGTAGTTTTCTTTTTGCCGCCCTGATCACACAGTCCTTGTAGAAGGTTATAATTTATTTTGCTGGGGGAACACTTTGTTACCATTTTGGTATTTTGGGAGGGCTTCTTCTAAGACCCCTGAAAAATATGTGGCCCGCCTCTGTTAATGGGTTACATGATATTAATGCAGGCGAGATATGACTGTTGATAATCTCTATTTGCTGGTCTTCCAACTGCGGTAGCATGTCTCTATTATACCAGAAGGGTTCTAGCTGCTTAACATGAGCACCAGACATCTGTATATCTTTCAGTTTGTTCACTTGGGTTTGTGTGTGTTTGTGTAGGGGCAAGTTACACACATACTGGCTTTAGGATGAGCTCAGACTCAATGGGGGTACTCATGGAGCGATATTCTAAGCAATCTGACTAGATTGCTTAGAATGTCAGCATGATCGCTCCGTGTGTAGCCCCCTCAGCGATAGCGATGCGCGGCCCCGCACATCGCTATCGCTGCTGCTAGATTGGCCTGCATGCAGGCCAATCTAGCGGGTCGCTCACTTCACCCGCTGGGTGAAGTGAGCGCCCCCCCCCCCCGTCTCCCCCCGCACGCTCAGCACAGATCGAACTGTGCTGAGCGGCGGGAGAGATGTGTGCTGAGTGGTTTGTGTTTCGCTGATACTGCTTTTCCTGTTGTTCTTGAGAAGAACCTCTGCTCCAAAACTCAACTCCATGTCCAGCTGCTCCTATGGGGTTGATTCGCATAGTTCCTCACAAACGAGTATGACTGAGTCCCATGCATCATGCAGAGTTTTTTTTTTTTTTTTAAATATTAAATTTTTATTGAGTTTTCACACAGATTACATATACGTATATATATATATATATATATATATATATATATATCGATAACCAAAATCTGGTTGGAGGTAAAGAGACATACACAAAACAGAACTAATAAAGACATTGGGGGGGAAAGTACATATCAGGGATATCATAATACATCAATGAAATCAAAGTTTAGTGAAAAAAGCAAAACCAAAACAAGAGGTCTGCTTTACTTGACACATTAATGCCCGGTATGGGCCGGGGAGAGGAGCACGGATAGGTCTGGAATATTAACTGAAGCCCCAGAAGCGCCCCTCAGGTTCGCACCCTCCTTGTAGAGGGACCATTTAATCCATTTCTTGCTGATAGAGGTATTACCTGAGGAATATTTGCCCTGTGCTGTTTCAAATATATAGTGTTGATGGACTTTATTTTCTATCATAGAAATAGTGGGAACAACCGCCGATTTCCATTTAGAGGCGATGGCAGCTTTAGAGGCTATAAGGATATGGCCTAAAAGGTATCTATCTCCACTTGTCAACCCCTTCTCACAATAATGGAACAGTGCCACGAGAGGTTCAGGTGTGAGGACCACTCCTAGTATATGGGAAATGAGTAGAAACACGTCTCTCCATAACACCTGAATCTCCGGACACATCCAAAAAATATGCAGGATATCTCCCACCATCCCACAGTTTCTCCAGCAACTAGCGGAGACATCTGGCCAAATTTTATGCATACGATCTGGCGTTAAGTATACCCTATGAACCAATTTGTAATACATTTCACAATGATTTACACATTTTGAAATCCTAAAAGAGGTTTTAAAGATATCTCTCCAGATCTCCTCAGTGAAGGCCGCGGGGAGATCTTTTTCCCACTTGGACTGTGCGGGGAAAACTCCCTGGTGGGTCGTGGTCACTAGATGCTGGTACCATCTGGATATACCTCCTCTGTTACCGCTGGGTATAAGGAGTGACATCAGTAGTTTAGGGGGATCAGAATGTGGGACACGACTTGGAGAACAGCTTTGAAGCCAATGTCGCAATTGTAGGTATTTATGAAAGTCCTGTTTGGGAATCTGAAACTGTTCTTGGAGCAGGGAGAAGGGGACTAAGGCGCCGTCCCGAAGGACATCTTTTAGAGTAGTGAGACCTAGGGCCCGCCAATGATTTAATTGCATATCTGGGATCAACAGGGCTATAGTATGGAGGGACACCTGGGGGGAGGGTACAACACCAGGAGGGAGAGATCTAATCACTTCTTTCCACACCATCAGGGTAGCGTGTACAGCGGGGCATTCAGCAATTCTGGATGGGACTGAGTTGATGGGCAACCATAGTAAATCCGATAGTGTGAAGGGGGATATCGCGTCCCTTTCCAAGGACACCCATGGTTTAATATTACCCTGAGTGAACCAGTCTCTAGCCTGTGTAAGTAAACAAGCGACATGGTATCTCTCTAGGTCTGGGTACGCGACACCCCCTGCACATTTAGGTGCAGTCAGCGTGGATTTCGCTATTCTCGGCTTCGAGCCCCCCCATATATATTTAGTTAATAGACGATTGAATCTGTTACAAACATCTTTGGGGAAGACCCTTGGGATGGTACGAAACAGATACATCAACTTTGGTAAGAGGACCATCTTCGCCGCCGCCACCCGCCCGACCCAGGAGACCTCCTGCAACATCCAATCTTTAATTACCAATTCAAATGTACGGTAAAGAGGGTCATAGTTACACCCTATTAAGTCCCGCCCCCTGGATATGTGAACACCCAGGTATTTAAGCGATCTAAGTTGCCACGCATACTTATAGTCGATCTTTAGACGACTAAGAGCGCTGTCAGAGATATTCAAAGGGAGGGCCTCGGTCTTAGTGGTGTTCAATTTGTAATAAGAAACCGCTGCATATGAGTCTAGTAGAGAATGTAAATGAGGCAAAGATATTTCAGGTTCTGTAAGGCACACCAGAACATCATCCGCAAAAAGACAGATTTTATGCTGCAACCCCCCAACTTCTGGGCCCACAATCAAATTCGACTCTCTAATTCGTTCCGCCAGAGGTTCCACTGCTAGTACAAATATAAGGGGTGATAATGGGCATCCCTGCCGGGTCCCATTGGTAATATTAAATATAGAGGAGTTGTACCCATTGGTGAAAACCGAGGCCGAGGGCGAGGAGTACAAAGCCAATATAGAGTCAAGTATTCTACCTGCAAAACCAAAATGGCCCAGGGTAACCTTTAGGTAGCCCCAATGGAGCCTGTCGAATGCTTTCTCTGCATCTAGAGAAAGAAGCAGTAGGGGCTCGTTCCGGACCTGGCAACGGTCAATTAGGTTAATAACCCTACGTGTGTTATCTGATGCTTGCCTGCCCAGAACAAAACCCACCTGGTCCGGGTTGATCAAACTTGGCAAGAGGGGGGCGATCCTATTTGCCACCAACTTGGCATACAACTTAAGGTCAGTGTTCAGCAATGCTATTGGGCGGTAATTCTGAACCACTGTAGGGGATTTTCCTGGCTTGGGGATGGTAACTATTCTGGCCTCTAACATCTCTTTCGGGAAGCATGTGGAATCAGAGGCTTCGTTGTAGACTGACACTAAGAGTGGAGCCAGGGTTGGTTTAAATGTCTTGTAAAAGCTGGAGGGGTACCCATCCGGGCCGGGGGCTTTATTTACTGGACAGGAATCTATGGCAGCTTCGACTTCGTCGATCGACCAGGGGGCGCTAAGGGATTTACGGGACTGAGCGTCTATAGTGGGGAGCGATAGCCCGTCCAAGAAACCATTGATGTCTGCCAAAGTGGGCTGAGGGGTGCCAGGGTCCTCTTTGAGCTTATACAGCTGCGAGTAGTATTCAGCAAATGCGTTCGCTATCTCGACCGGGTCAGTTACTTTAACTCCCGAAGATGTATGGATAGCATGTATGCGTTCCTTGGCTCTACGTCCTCTCAATTTACGCGCCAGTAATCTGCCCGCTCTATTTCCAAGCATATAGTAATTTTGATTTAAGCGCTGTAAGTTGCGATGTACTTCGGTTAAGGCAAAGGCATTCACTTTGTCTCGGGCTCTTAGGAGTCGCTTAAAAAGAGATTTATTGTCGGGGCTTATTTTATGTGCTGCTTCCAAACGTGCAGCCTCTCTTTCGGCCGATTCGTGTCTTTTCCTATATTCGCGTTTGAGTCTAGCTGCAATTTGAATTGCAGAGCCTCTAATCACAGCCTTCAGAGAACACCAATGGGTAAAAACAGATGTGTCCCCGGGACAGTTAGTGGACAAGTACAAATCCAGAGATTGCTGGATAATCTGGTGTGCCTCAGGTTGAGCCAGAAGGTGTTGGCCCATTCTCCAGGGGCCGTAGGGGACCTCTCTTTTACTAATATCCCAAACAACTTTCATCGGTGAATGATCAGACCAAGATATTGGTAGTATATCTGTCTTGCTGATAGTCGCTAATGTCCATCTATCCGCTAATACTAAATCTATTCGTGAGTACGAGCTATGGGCGTGGGAATAGAAAGTATAATCTCGCTCACCTGGGTGTTTAGCCCTTCAGACATCGTATAAAGCATACTCAGCCAACAATTGGCTAAATTTGCCTGAGGGGTCCTGAGGCGGGCTGTTACGGAGGGCCCGGGTCGGACGGGAGCGATCGACAACGGGATCCAGCACCATATTGAAGTCTCCTAATATCAAGAGGGCTCCCTTAGTACGTTCCTTGAGGATCCTACAGAAGGCTCTGAGAAATGGGATTTGTTTGGTGTTGGGTGCATAGCAGGAGACCAAAGTAGTCTCTACATTATCTAATTTACCCACCAAGATTAAGTATCTCCCGTTTGGGTCCTCATATTTATCGGACAGAACAAACGAGCATTGTTGTGCAATAAGGAGGGCTACGCCAGCTTTCTTGGCGGGTCCATATGCCATATAGCAGAGGGGATAACGTGAATTAGTGAATGAGGGGGGATTTTGGCTCTGGAAGTGTGTCTCCTGGACTGCTACCACTTGTGCCTTAAGTTTATAAAAAGAATTTAAGGCGACTCTTCGTTTATGAGGGGAGTTAAGCCCTTTGGCATTGATGGAGACTATGTTAACCATAATCCGTTGCAAGAGATGCTTTTAGATCCGTTGACCAAATTCCGTGTTTATGCAGATATACCTGATATGAGGGGGGAAACATTTCCGGGGAAAGGAAGGCAGACATAATAAAGAAAAAAAAAAGAAGAAAAAACAAAACTGAATTGATCTCCCTTGAGATCATAACCAGTCGCCCTAGTAAGGCGGCTGTGTAGGCTAAAGGGGGGGTTAGTGGCATAGCACCTACCCCTTGCCATTCTTTATATTGCATTCTATTCTAAACACATAGACATCCTGGAAATATTAAGGCACATGGTGACATGGGCATGTAAGTAAAACATGAGGAGCAAGTATTGCATAACAAAAAAAAAAAACTAAACAACCTGTATACAAAGCATGGATACAGACACTGACAACAGAAGAAACTTTAAGGTCTCTCCAGCGACTCATCTTGTATAATAAACTTCGAGAACTATAACTAGGGAGCCACCAGAGTCATTACGTTACCGGAGCAGCGTCTGTGAAAGGTATCCAATCTCGAGCATGCTACCTCACTTCACCGCGGACCAGTCCTGCTGAAGTCGACGGGGTGAGGAGCCTGCTGGGGGTTCCGCAATGTTCCATGATTTGAGCAACTTTGCCCCTTCATCCGCCGTTGAAATAGAGACGGTGGAGCCATCTCGATGAATCAATAGCTTGGTGGGGAAGCCCCAACGATAAGGGATATCTGCCTTCCTGAGAGCTGCCGTAATGGGGTGAAAGGAGCGTCGTTTGTAGAGAGTAGCTGCGGACAAGTCTCCGAAGAGTTGAAGGCCTCGAAGTGCTGAAGAGTTGTCCGATGTCGGTCTTGATGCTTTTAATAATGCCTCTTTAACGTGAAAGTAGTGCATTTTCATTAGGACGTCTCTTGGCGCTTCTCCTGGGGCCGCTCTAGCCTTTGGCAGTCGGTGAATTCGGTCAATAATGAAATCAGCTGAAGGGGACTGGGGTAGTAAGGCTTTAAATATGGCCACAGCATAATCGTGTAAACTGCTATGTGACACAGATTCGGGGACTCCCCGCAATTTAAGATTGCTGCGACGTGATCTGTCCTCCAATTCTGTGACTTTGTCCCTCAGAAGCTTCACCTCCGCTTCCAATGCGTCATGGGAATCTAGCAGGGAATTATGGGACCCCACGACCTCCTCCATTTTATTTTCCAAATGGTCAGTACGACCACCTAGGTCGTCTATGGATTGTTGGCACGCTGTTAATGTGGCACGGAACTCCGCTGCCACTTCTTCTTTAAAGCGGGACAGAAGTAGTTTCATAGTGCCCACGGTCAGAGCATCCCCGTCTCCAACTTTATCCAGGTTTGTAGCAGCTATGGAAGCTATAGGAGGTGCCTCTAGAGTGAGGGGGGATCGCGGGACTGTATCTGTTATAGAAGATCCAGTGGGTTTAGGACCCGACATCTTCGGGGAGGACTTGAAAAATGAAAGCTGCTGCGCGGGTTTAGACGGCTTGCTACGTCTGGAAGGCATACTGAAATCAGTGAGAAATAGCTCGGCGGCTCCGATCACATAGGATATGAAAGGTTGAAGGCTCCGCTTTCTCTGGAATTCCCAGGATGTCACGTAGATATTGGCAAGGGTAGGGGATACTGCTCTATTTACATTGGCATGAGCAGGGCTGGCAGTGCAGTGCGACTATCCATCATCTTTTATGTGCCTATGTAACATTGAGGGGAACTGCTGTCCCTCGCCCCAGGTCTCCCAGGTACACTTAGGATCGAGCTGTAAGTCGTAGAAGGGCAGGATCAGGCCCCAGGCCTCCTGGAAGGGTAATATATCTTGCCGAGGGGAGGTTTCTGGTTGCACCAGACGCTATATCAGGATTGTTGCTCTGCTTTTACAGCTCCCGGGTCTAATGAGGGGATCCTGCGGGTTGCAGGACTCTGTGCCTCCCTCCCGTTCCGTTCACTATGCCACCTACAGCCGTGGGTGTATTTGCATGGAGGCCGGGGCACCCAGGCTCCTCCAGAGTCTGCAGTTATATCAGTGAGCAGTGATGGAGTGAGTGAGAGAGAGGGGGGGCCCCGACCTTTATTTGATAGGGACCTGCACCCCCAAATATGTCCCCGCTGACTTCGGGCCCCAGACGTCTGCTTTGGCTGTACACTTTCTGGCTGACAGGCAGGAGGGGGGAGCCCCGATCGGGCCTGTGATCTTCTGTATAGGCGCGCCGCTTGTGGCTAGCAGAGATACCCGGCACTTATGGGGGGGAGACGGACAGCCACTTCCCTGGAGTGAACGCAACAACCCGCTCACCTCCGAGGGCTTCCAGGGGTCTCCTCCGAGTCTCCACCGTCTCACCTCTCACTCTCCGTCCTCCAAGATGGCCGCCGTTCGCGCTCCGGAGCGCGCTTCTCCGCTTCTTTCCGGCTCCGGGCCTCCTCCAACTATCCAGCAGGGACCTCCAGGGGGTCTGCAGCAATGCCCCTGCAGAGGGCAGGGTAAGAACAGGTCTTTTCCACGTCCCGGGCGGGCCGATCAATCAGCTGGGGGATAGTGTAAAAATTTAGGCCCCGGCTTCTGGGCGACGAGTAGGCCGCAATCCGCGGGAGCCAGGAAACCGGCTCCCCGATTCCGCAGCTCGTGCTCGCCCCCTGCCCCAATACGAAAGGAGGTCTATAATTATAAGGGAAAACTCCCAGGTCCCTGAGAGCTCTCCCAAAACGCAGCCTGCTCAATCAGCCTCCAGGCCACGCCCCAATCATGCAGAGTTTTTATTAATTCCAGAAGGATCGGTTTACTATAGTGATTTTTTTGTTCTTCTGGTGTATATTTGCTACCAAAAAAGTATTTAAGACTTAGACACCAGAAAACTATTTTTGTTTTGTGCTATAGAAACAGTTCACGTTGCGCCGGTTTTCAAATACTTTGTTACTTTATATTTTGTTAAGTTCTTGGCGATATTTTTATCTGAAGATAGGCTGCTAGTACTGTAGCAGATAACTTATGCCGTTCCAGTTAACCCATTATTAGTTCCCATAATTAAATGTAACTTAACTGCCTTGCTTCATCTATGTTTTGACAATGACCAGAACCTGTCTTTAGACAAATACCTTTCACCATCTGTTTGTCCACCATGACTGGAACCACCTCATTGGGGGAAATTCAATTGTTATTCGCACCGACCGCGCGCCCAATCTTCTGGCTAAAGTGACAGGAGATCACAGAGCGCAATTCAAATGTATTTTTTTCCATGCTGATCTTGCCCAGATAGAACTGGAGCCAAGTAAAGCAGCTAAAGCTGAAGTTCTGGACACAATACGAAAAAAGTACCATTTCGGCACGAAAATGGGTAATTTTTTGCTCATTTCTGCTTATCAGTACGAGGGACAAGCAGAAATGTTGGCATCGATGGCTGTTCACGTCCGAACTGAGCAACAATTAAACTGCTCTGTCGGGCGCCATCTAGTGGCGAATGGTACAAATAACAATTGAATTCTCTCCATTGTGTTGCACCCACAGCCTACAAGACTGGCACGAGAAAAAAAAAGACATATACCAACCCCCACACCCCAAGCCAACCATGCAGATCCACAATCACTTCACCCAGCCTTTTCTGTTCAGGAGACTCCTCAGCATCATATATTTTGGATGTCCAAAGGTATCATTCTATTTGAATTTAGTTTTCTTTCAAACCATATAAACTCCCGAAATGATGACCCATAATAGCTGAAGGGCTTGGCACTCTGGCAGATGGATCTGTTTATACTGGTGTTCCAAGAAGAACGTTCACTGTTCTTGTTTTTCTCTCCTGTCTGAAATGAAATTGAGATGTTTTGAAATGAGCACTCTGCACTTACTAAACATTTTTCTTTTGTTTTATTGATCCTAGGAGTAAAGCTGTAAAATGCTGAGACAGTTAGTTTCCTTTAAAAGCTCCAGAGTTTATTGGGGACATGCAGCTACTAAATGATCTTTAGATTTGAGAATCCAGGAATATTATTAACTTTAGCTAAATATTTTAATACATTATGTAATTCTGGAATTAGGATTTTAATTATGGAATTCTAAGGTATGTAGCCTGCAAAACTTATGCTGCTGTAAAAATATATTTTCTTACCATTATTATTGTTGCGAATGTTGCTGCTCTTTGATGATTTCTTTTTGTTAGGGAGTAGTAAGTACATCCTTGTAGGCTACAGATGTCACTGCTGCAGTTACTACAGTTTGGTAACGTGAGAGATTTTGGGTCTCCTTAAGAAGTTTAAAGTTGCATTTTAAATACAAAATGTAATTAGTATAAACACCTCCAAATACGTTGTCTTCCCTTTAAAAATGAAATGTGAATATTCTTTGCTGCAATAGGCCAATTTAGGTAATATAGATAGAAGGCTGCATTTTGCTATAAAATAGCTGCAAGGGTAACGATTTAAGTACACTATCAGCAAACAGAAGCAGCTACATAGTGATGCTCATAGTATCATTGTACCCCCCTTGTAGTATACACAAAAGATACACTTCCTAAAAGGTATGTCTTGTCAATATGTCCACATCTTACTGTGCTGCAAATAAGTGAACGGGCTGTTGCTGTAGTCAAAGCTTCTGCATCCCTGCATTCCCTTGTTCCAGGTGTATTGGTGGGTACACTTTATGAGCCACGTTGCCTAGTGTTTCCTCTTACTGGGCTGGGCGATTGGCGGCAGTGCATACACACTGAGTTACAGGACGATCATGTCGCACAGTGACGTCACGCCGCAGCCGGGCCGTGCAGGCAGCTCTTGGACGACAGTCCAAATTGAGCTGCGTGCACGACCGACAGCGAGGGTCTTTAATGACCCACGGGGCTGCGCATCGCTGGTTGTCGCCGGCATACACACTTGCCGAGAAAGTGAACAACGTCGCTCAGGAAGGGTGAAAATGAGCGACATTCATTTTCTCGGCAAGTGTGTATGCACCTTAAGGGTATACTGTAAGTCAACAGTACCCAAACATCTATATATATATATATATATATATATATATATATATATATATATATTACACTAGCTGGAGTACCCGGCGTTGGCCGGGATTTTAAGAATGTCTGTTTACAAAAATAAATGTAAATATTAAACACACAGTATAAATAACATTGTAGATAGCTGAATACAGTGCTTTGCCACGGGATGATGATGGTAAATTAGAATGATAGTTTTTGTTAATTTACGTTGGTTGGAGATCTAGTATATAGGCATATCTTGCTTCCCTGGCGCACTTTGTTTAGTGGCCGAACCACTTCTTGGTCCCCCAAGAGACCCTGCTCTTCCCACTATACAACTCTGTCTGTGGCTTCCTTCTGCCTCCATTCCCCTCCTCACATCATGTCAGTGCCCCTGTGAAATTATCATTTGTTTTTACAGTTTCTTATATAGCGCAGCACATTATCTATCTCCTGATATACTGTGCTGCTGGGGGACCATGGTACTTCCACTATATAACTCTCAGTGTGTGGGTTTGTGCTACCTGTATTCCCCTCCTCACATCATGTCACTGGCCCTGTCACATGGAGCCCTGTCATTACTGACGTACCATACATGTCCTGATATACTCTGTGCTGCTGGCCCACTCCTAGGGGTGCTAGGGGTGTCTGACCCCCACAGTGTTTGTTCCCAGCGTGTAAGTCATATGTGTACCAATTTTGTTGTAAATTGGTCCAGGCATTTGGGAGTTATGCTGTCTCCTGAAATACTCTGTGCTGCTGCCCCACTGCTAGGGGTGTCTAACCCCCACAGAGTTTGTTCCCAGATTGTAAGTCAGATGTGTACCAAGTTTGGTGTAAATTGCACCAGCCCTTCCACAGTTTTGCTGTCTGCTGACATACTCTGTGTTGCTGTCCCACCCCTAGGGGGGCTAGGGGTGTCTGACCCCCACAGTGTTTGTTTCCAGAGTGTAAGTCATTTGTGTACAAGTTTAGCACACGTTTTCCTCGCACCTCAGGCAGTTGTTCCCTGGAGCAACAATGCCTAAAAGTAGCAAATATTGAATTGCTCTGTTTTGTGCACACTAGTGGTTACCGCTGGTTACCTAGCGGTCCCATTGTCTGTATAGTACATTCTATGGTTATTATCAACCATCATTTATTTCCTTGTGCAGATTTTATGTGGGGATAATACCACCATTGGTATGTAATCTCCTGTATGTATTATGGGGATACACGTCTTTGTTTTATGTATACTATTACACAGAGACAAAAAAAGAATCTTCCTTTCCTACAATCACTTTGCACAGGAAAGGGTCAGACCAAGTAATATTAATTGCATACTGGGCATATGACTCTTTCCTGCCGACTGCACTTCTCATTTATACCAGTCAAAATTTGGGTTACTTATAGTAACCTGCGTCTTAATTTGCTTGCAAGATAAGTCTGTGTCTGGGAACTTTTTTAAGTTACATGTGTAAAAAATGTATACAAGTGCAGGTGGTGCCAGGCATGTACACATTGAAAGCATATTGACGTACTGTATTATAGTGTGGTATGGTAACAGCACCAAGGGTGAGCTGAAGATACTGGAGCGTGTTGTACAGTACATACAGATAGGTCGGAGTATCGTTGGCTGTGAGCTTCCGTAAGTTGATGATATTTATGTTGAAAATTGCCTCCGCAAAGGAAAAAGCATTGTACAAGATTGTTATCATCCTAATCATTGCATCTTCTCCCTTCTTCCTTCCGGTAGACGCGCCAGGTGTATTAGAACGAGAACATCTCGTTTTAAGTACAGTTTCTTTCCATCTGTTATTGTTCGTCTTAATTTGACCGGTGATTTGTAATGGTTTATGTGAATGTCCCAGATCTTAATTTCGTTGTTTCTTTTTACAATGACAATAAAACATCTATCTATCTATCTATCTATCTATCTATCTATCTATCTCAGTCGCTTCCCCACTAGTGACGGAAGGGAGGTAACTGGGCTATGATGGGGCGCTGTCACATCATCAGTGTGTCACCAGACTTGTGAGCTAAGCAGAGTTAGCCGGAAGTGTGATTACGCCTTATTCAGATGGATATTTTACACCAAGGATAAGCCTGTTCTAAATGCTCACTGATGATGGATAATAAACCAAATGTATTAATAGGGACAGTCTGTTTGCAAAGATGCATAGAGCTCCGCATATGTAGTTCTGTGCACGCAATAGCATTTACAGACAGCTAGCATTCAAGTGTACATCAGTCCCAAAGGGTCTGCTGGGCAATTAGCACCCCTCTGAATGCACAGAGTTTATTGCAGAGTTACGTATTTGTATAGAGCAGGCATGTCCAAACTGCGGCCCTCCAGCTGTTGTCTTCAATGAGATGGGTATAATGAGTTTCTGAATGCACACTGCCACGATGGCCAAATCAGATGCTCTGTTTCATCGGGTTTGAGCCACCTAGTGTTAATAGTTCTGGTCAGCTTAAACCTCTGATATCAACCAGAGGTCTCTTCAGAAGAACTTGCATGCTAGTTACACCCTGCTAGAGAGTGTTTCTAACCGACGGTTACAGGTTGCATATGGGTTATACTTGTAAAGTAAGTGAACTTACTGTACTGTATGCTTTTATTTTCTTGTGCGTTCTAGCAGCTCGCAATGTATGGTTTATGCTGACTATCATTCCCATCTTTCTGCATTAGGATTTTTCACAGAATAATGCTATTGTCTGGCTGTAAAAGGATGACATTCATGAACGGTGTTTGTGAGCTGAGAATATCTCCAGTATTCCTTATTGACCACAGATTGTGTACACCATTTCAATCTTTAGCTAATTTAAAAGTATTTTCCGAGCATTGCTAGATGAATTTAATACTCTAATATCATATACAAAACAACCTGTATTTATTGGTTACACTAAGTTGTGTAATAATAATAAGGTGTTTGCCTGGTGTTTAAGTAAAGACAATGAATTTATTTCCATACATATTGTCGGGAAGAGCAAATAATCTGCATAAAGTAAAGCTTCCATGCTAGGAAAAAAATGATAATCAAATTTCACATTTGGGGAACTGTGTGGATTCATGCTATTTTAGAATCTGAGGTCATTTGTTTCTCAGAAGCCAGATTAGTGCACTGGTATTTCTGTAAATGTGTCCTGCGCTGGGGACAGGCTATTGCATATAATGATTGCCGCTGGCAGAGTAAATGTAAATGCCTGGCCGTTGTCCGTCTTACCGTTAGGGGCTTGATTTGTCCCTGTATAGCTCTCGAGGATCTCCTCCTTTTCGTAGCAGTCATATTCAAATAAGCAACTGTAGTGTATATAATGTAATTGTGACCGCCAAGTCATATAATAATGCTTATTAGCATACAACAATATAAATGAAAACACAACATGATAATTGCCGGTACTGTATTGCACAGGTGTAGTATGGTGTGCCGGCGGCCGGGCTCCCGGCGGCCAGCATTCCGGCACCGGAAGCCCGACTGCCAGCATACCGACAGCGTGGCGAGCGCAAATGAGCCCCTTGCGGGCTCGCTGCGCTCACCACGCTGCGGGCACGGTGGCGCGCTAAGCGCGCCACGCTAGTTAATCTCCCTCCAGGGGAGTCGTGGACCCCCGCAAGGGAGATAAACTGTCGGGATCCCGGCGCCGGTATACTGTGCGCCGGGATCCCGACATTCGTCAACCTGTCTTGCACTTCACTGGAGAAATGAATTTGCAGTCACACTAATGTAATGCAAAGCTTGACACATAAAATTGTCACCTGTAATGAGCGCAGAAAGGCATACGCACAGTGTCAGATGCGGGAGCTGGACAGAGTGTGTGGGAAAGGGCTCATAATGTCATCATATGCCTAAAACAGCTTATACCATCAGAGGATAGCGTAAACAAAAGGGACCAAACTCCGAAGAGCTTTGTTTTACAGATTTTGGTACATAGGGGTTAGACTGCAGTACCCATTGACATTAATGAGGATTGTAGTCTGAAGCGGTAGTTAGACGTTTGCAGGAGATTTCTGTGAAATCTCTTGTATAAAGCTGTTGTTTCATAGGCGGGACACACGAAAGTATGCAGAAACTACAGTTTCTGCATAATCTTATGTTAAACCTACTTGAGAAATAGGCTCCAAAACCAGAAAATGTTAAGTTACTGGTGTGATTCATTCTATTGGTTGGATTCAGTTAGCTGAGGTAATTTACAGCGACAGGAAAAGGATGGTGTTCAATTACAGACCCTTTTTCTTGAGCGATGAACTTGCCGCTAAGGTGCGTTAACCCATTGGTCCCAGCTATGGGTTAACTTGTTTATGGCACAAGCGATAAGGGCACTTACCATGAATCCGCGTTAGGTGCAGCCTGCGGGCTGTAATTGAATAGTGTCGGTAGACCAATTAGCCCGTGGTTAATTACAATTGCTAATTGAATTCATCCCCAAATATGTTTATGACTTATTGGGCCAGATGCTGAGTTATGTGCATATTGGAAGCAATTAACATGCAGATAACATAGGTACATCCGTGTTCTAAGGCGTGCTCATTGGAAGATGTGTGCAGGTCTGCCCCAGTAGCATATGCGCCTGGTTTACTTCAGGCATACATCACATACACTTGCATACTGTACCATGGTTGTAACCAATTTGTTTTGCTTGCGAAATATGTATTTGCTATTAGGTTTCAATAAGACTTTAAAAACCCTTCTTATACAGCAGATATGACGCTCTGGGACTGACTCTAAGGCAAGAGTTACAAATGCTGTGTAGTTTCATTTTTACACTGTCATTTAGATTTGAGTTTAAACACACCCCTCTCAAATCCAAATCTCTCTGCACATTTTGACATATCCATTGTAAAAATATTTCAATATTTTAGCACTGTCCCTGTTCCATATTCTGCCTTTCAGCCTCTTTCTCTATCAGACGTGGGAGGGCTTAGGAGGAGTGGAGTGTGTAACGTAGCAGGCTTCCTGCACAGCGCTGTGTGAGAAAGACCTGTGTCTGGTGATGAAATCTCAGTAGATGTTGAGATGGAATACTGTAAACCCAGCCGTTTATTTGGAAATCCTGCTGAATGCGAGTAAACTAATTATATCTGTAAGCTCATGGATGCAGCCGATATTTCTGCACTGCACCATCTGTTTAGCTTGTGCCCAGAAGAATGACGTCCCTGATCCTTCATGCCTTTTATTATTGGGCGATACCAGATTAAACCTCTTCATCCGTGACCCGTGATAAGGGATAATTCCTGCTGTGTATCTCCTGCCACCCTATGATTAACTGGATGTTGCTTTAACGTCTCCAGTTTTACTGCAAGCAACTGTTATCACAGGGCATCAAGGTTTATTTGTAATGTAGTGTATGATGAACATGAAATAAGTAGCTACATCTTAAGGGAACATTTCACTTACAGAGAAAATTATTCCGAAAACTTTCACAGTTACCCCATTTTCTCATATCTAGTATTGCAGGGTGTGACTGTCCCAGCTTTGGAGAGTCTGCTACATATTATAATGAACATCTGGAGGATTTCTAGTGCGTAAACAGTCTTTCTCTTATGTCCTAGAGGATACTGGGGTCCATTTAGTACCATGGGGTATAGACGGGTCCACTAGGAGCCATGGGCACTTTAAGAATTTGATAGTGTGGGCTAGCCCCTCCCTCTCTGCCCCTCCTACCAGACTCAGTTTAGAAAATGTGCCCGGAGGAGCCGGTCACGCTGAAGGAAGCTCCTGAAAAGTTTTCTGCATTTATTTTCTCTGTGGAGGGGCCCAACCTCTTGAAGGGTTAATGGTCCCGCTCCCCGCTGACAGGACACTGAGCTCCTGAGGGACCTATTCGCAAGCACCTCCACGGCGAGCGTACATTCCTGCATCACGCCACCACCCCTAACAAAGCCAGAAGAATGAAGAGTGGTGAGTACTGAGCCGGCGTTATGGCGGCATGAGGGTACGGAGAAGCACGGCTTCTTAATGGGGTGGAATGCATCTCCGGACACAGTACACGACTGCGTCCCCTTACACTGTACACAGTACCCATACTGGCACAACAGTCTTAAAACGGCTCTCTCCATTTTAAGCACCAGATTCCTCCGCCAGTATAAGAAAAGCGGGAAGAGCGCTCACCATTGAAGGGGCGGGACATCACTATGAGAGGATCCAGCAGCTCACCAGCGCCATTTTCCCTCTACAGTGGACACAGACTCTGACAGGACAGGGACGCGCAGCTCCTCCAGTTTGACTCCAGATTACCTCAGCAGTACCAGGGGATCATAGCAGGGGGGGAGCGATTATTGGTGTACTAAGTCCCCTATCAGGGTACTTGGTCTGCGACACGGCTAAGCTTGGCATTAGCGATAAGGGCGCGGTGGGGGCTGGCTCCAAACAACTCTGTATCTCCCTGAAGGGCTCTTTGTGGGTTAATTGTGAGAGAGAGAGAGAGAGAGAGTGTGTGTGTGTGTGTGTGTGTGTGTGTGTGTGTTGTCACATTACATTATGACAGGCAGAGAGTGCGTATCTTGTACCCCAGAGTGTTCTTCTTCACCAGGGGGCTCACTACTGGGTAGTCAGGGTTCACAGGCTAGTGGGGCTGCACCGGAATGGGTTAATTCTCTTAAGGGAATGATCTCAACTCTTTCTACAAAATTTGTTTGTTTGTTTATTTTTCACTTATACCAGTTTTCATAAAAGTCCCCAATGACTCCTGGTCTGGAATGGGGAACAGAGGGTAATGGGGTTATGGCTTTAAGAAGACTCAGAATCCACTGTCTGCTGCATCCCAGTAGTCCATGGTTGGGCAAAGAACTCGAGGGAGATTTATAAAATATTGGAGAAAGGTAAAGTACAAACTAATCAGCTCCTAACTGTCATTTTTCAAACACAACATATAAGCTGATTGGTTAGTACTTTATCTCTTCCTAAATTTTGGTAAATCTGCTCATCTGTTAGTTAGATAATATTACTGTTTTATATGTGCATCAAGTTTTGTAGTTTTATTTTCTTGCAAGACATACTGTATATCCAACATTGCTTTATTAAATAAAATGGGGCTTCTGGAGTTTTTCTTTAAAATGTTGTGATACATTTAACATCAAACAGATAGACTGTTTTTCAGAATTACCTTACATGAAGTCAGGGTATGACTCTCAAACTGGAACAATTGCAGCTTTGAGGAATACTTACCTTTAAAACTGTACTCCTAGTTAGCCGAGGTATTGTCATTCAACAGTTTAAAATAGCCATTGAGATGGATGTATGCAGGTCTGTGTAGCCACACTCCTCTAAAAGTGTCACACAGTCCAGGCCCATCCAGACCGATTTGTGGGTTCCATTGAGGAGAATGTTGGTCAGGTTTTGAGCTGGGCAAACTGAAAATTATTATTCTTTAAAGTTGAAATTGGCAGGAAATATAATGGACATTTTTAATGGAACCCTTCATAATAGAAGCGTCATCAACTTCACCTTTTAACTTTCTTTTAACTTTAGCAAGGGAAGGTGTCCTTACACTGGCTCCCCTCCCTATACAGAGTCCAATTCAAATGCCTCACACTCCCCTATAAAGCACTCATACAGTCCTCTCTCCCATCCATCTCCAAACTGACCAGCTTCCACACTGACACCTGCCCACTTTGCTCTACCAATGGCTGCCTCCTCTCTTCCCACTGATTATCTGTTAAGACTTTGGCCAACAGAATTTTGCCCACCACTGGACATTAATCCCTCTCCATATCAGACTCTCCATCTCTCTTCAAAGCTTCAAACGGTCCCTCAATCCCATTTATTTGTAAAAGCTTGTGTTTATGGTGACTCTATTTGTATAATAACAAAGAACTATCCCTAGCGCTTGTGAAGCCACCTTTCTGCTCGGTTTTTGTTCTCTAGATTAGCTGCTATGCTGCTCCCAATCAGCACCACTGTAGTGCCAAATAGCAAAAAAGATAACATAGATATTACAAATATCGAGTGAGCACTTATGCAGTTTGTATAAATTGTATTTTATTGATTAAAACTAAAAAATACATGCATATGGAAAACATAAAACATAGCTATAAATGTGTATGCAACTTTAACTGTTATATATTTATGTTTTCTATATACATACATATATATATATATATATATATATATATATTCGTTTAAATTACTAAAATACAATTTATACAAACTGCATAAGCGCTCCCTCAATATTTTTAATATCAATTTGATCTTTTTTGCTATTTTTATAATGTTTAGTCATTGACTGTGACGTTTATATTGTTTTGCATACTGCTATATTCTGCTATGTACTGTTTTTTTGTGTTCAATTTATATCCTGTTATGTTTGCAATGTATCTCTATATGCACTTTGTAAGTAGCTGCGGACCCCTTGTGGTCCCCTATGAATAAAAGATAAGGGATGTATTTAAAATGCCGGCAGTCGGGATCCCGGCTTTCAGGAGACCGTCGCCGGAATCCCAACATCTGACATTTTACCGGTGGTGGGAATCCTGGCAGCCCATCCCCCTCCCCCCTGTAATTCCCACTCGGTCGGTGGGTCCACGCCACCAACCGTGTGGGAATAGAACGCTAGAATGCTTCGGGCCCATCTGCAGGCACCTAAAGAAAATAATACAGAGGGATCCAGGAAGTTAGGTTATAATGAATGCTGATACCACATGCATAAATGTATAATTCCGTTATACAGCGGAATGTAGTGGAGTCCGAGATCGCCGGAGGTGCGGGATGCCGTCCAATCTCTGACTTTTTTTTAAAGGGGCAGTCGTTTACAAGGCATAACAATGACTGACCCTTTAAAAAAAGTCAGAGTTCAGCCGTCATCTCGGACTCCACTACATCCCGCCCACAGTGTTGACACTAGTAGGGAAGACTCTCCATATGGCACACCTGAACGTTTTACAATCCTGTGGTACTTTTATGAGCGATGACAATTGTACAGTAGTTAAATAGAAAACAGTCTTGCATGAAGGTCTTTTCTGCCAGGTTTCAGCAGCCCTCTATGTTCTCATTCATCGGCATGAAAGGGGAAGTTGAAGGAGAAGAAGAGCAAGGACAATTAGGAAGAACATGGCAGATAAGTAATCCCGAGGAGGGGCCTGGACTGCACACCCTAGCTACTTATAATGGGATGTGCTACCTTGCTGGGACTTGGTACTACAATATAGGAACATGGGTGCAGGTGCACCATACATTATTAAATTATAATTATAACAACTATCATATCCGAGGTTCTTGGCATATACTGGCAATATATGAGACTGCCCACCTGCTTCACGGTGACCTCGTTGGACAGGTCCCTAACATTACAGGGGTTCACCTCTAGGGCGCAGAGCACCCCCAAATCACCCCAGCCATACCACCCCAGAGCACCAAACAAATGAGAGATAGAAGTGAAAAATCAGTGTTAAACAAGTGAGGGAAGCTGCTGAGTGTTAGAAAGAGGTCAGCAGTAAAGTGTCAGAGTGTTAGAAAGTGAGGTTAGCTGATCAGTGTTACAAGTGTAAAAGATATGTGAAAAATGCTACATAAATATAAAACAAACACAGGGTGATACAGGTGTAAAAAATAAGTATAAGGTGGTGATGCCCCAAAGTGGCCCTTCCAGGGCAATCCAAGGAGCTCCACGCCCCAAAAGTTTACCCCCAAACTGACTTTCTATATAATTGAAAGGATCTTACCTATGGCTATTGTGCAGTCACCATATGTTCCTTGTTTAAAAGCCTGAGAGGCAGTGGGTGGGGTGCTAATCCAGATGAGGGCTTCCCAAACCCTCAGGTGTGTATACACACACATAATATAGAATATATCGTAGAATAGGGGCCTGGACTGCACACCCTAGCTTCTTATAATTGGATGTGCTACCTTGCTGGGACTTGGTACTACAATATAGGATCAAGGGTGCAGGTGCACCATACACCATTAAATTATAATTATAACCACCATCACGACAACACACAGCAGCGATCAGGTCTGAATCACCCCCCCATGTTGCAAAAATAAATGAGATACCTTGCAGTAGCAGCTTCTCGTTGTAGCTCAAGGTGTGAAGTCTTCCCAAAGGGTCACAGTTATAGTTAATAAAGATATATATAAAGAACTGATGAATACAGATGGTGATCGTTTTTGTCCCATGAGGCAGGATATACAGAAGTCTGCAGAGATATTGATGGCTTCCCAAAATAAGACTCTGTTATCGCCATGTGATCGGAGTGATGTGCATGTGATGAGGTCACACAATTTTGCAGTGGAAAGCAGAACCTTACAGAAAGTTGATATTGACAATCATGTTAAAGGTGCATACACACGGTGAGATCCTTTGAACTCCCCCAGAGCCCGGATAGCACAGATAGTACAGATTTTGACTATCTGTGCTTGAGATTTTGTCTATGTACGATTTTGACTAAGTGCCAATTTTAACTATACATTGTACTAGATGGTATTCTATATAGTCAAGACTGACTTGCCTGCACAGTCTATCTAGCCTTACGATACCGACCCCACAGGAGCGCGCATCGGGATTGAATCGGGATCGCAAGCTGCCTAACACCTTGAGATATGTGCTAACTTTCCTTAAGATTTTTACTGTATAGTCAAGATTGAGTAATACTGCTGTATGGAACCAGGATGAAACGTGCAATGCAGCTGAATTTTTCTATGAAGAAGTGAGGTTGTCTCACTACAAAGCTTTTAGCAAGTAAAGTAGCTAAACCAAATCTTGAAAACATAAATAGATAAAATGAAGACCTCTGTGGAGAGTGAATTCCAAGCTATGCTGATGCAACATGTTGAAATTGTTCATCATATGTTCAATGCCCAAAAAGCGTATGCTCAAGAAGATCCTAGAGATATGATCTTTATTAAAGTGGCAGATTGCCATCAAAATTATGAGATTAAATATTTAGATCAATGGAATTAACACCTGAACATTATGTGAGTTATGTGAGTCCAGAGTCTGAGAGTGGCAGTAGCAGTACATCCTCTGACATAAAGCCAATGTCTGAAGATTATGATGCTGGTACTCAAGAAGATGAGTTGCCATTGAAGCATGTCAGTAGCCAATACAGTGCTTCAAGGCTGAAGATTAGAATTGTTGCAAACAGGATTTGGCCAATGGATGGGCCTTTAAACCTTTATTCTATTAAGATGAAACCAAGGAAAAGCCATTCAAAGCTTGTGGAGTCCTTAACGGAAGTATCTTTCTCATTTAATCAATGTGTCAAAAATAAAGAGAAATGTGAAAGTCTTCACCTCCTGGGGACAGTTACAGTCTCTGACATTACTTCTGTAATCACATTCCTCCCAGAAAGTGTTAAAGCTGAAGAGTATCACCTCTTGCCATTTGGTATTTGAAAAGTTTGTGACATTCGAAAATACAGCCAAAAAGATATGGATCTGGTTATACACACTGTCGGGCAAGAGTTTCAGAGAATAGTTTGGAAATGGAGGAAAAGGCACAAAAGACTTTGGGGCAGATGTATTAAGCCTGCAGAAGGGATTAAGAAGTGATAAATGCAAGGTAATAATGCACCAGCCAGTAAGCTCCTGTCATTTTTTCTAATCCGTAATGATTGGCTGGTGCATTATTACCTTGCGCTTATCGCTGCTTTATCACTTATTTTTCCCTTTTCCATGTTAATACATCTGCCCCTTTATCTGAAATGTGTTAAAGTGGGAAATATTGTTGCATAGTTTGAAAATCCCATCAGGCAACTGCTTGTCTATTCACGGAGGCCTATAAAGCGCTATAAAGTCAGAAAAAAAGAAGAGGCGCAGGAACTTGGATGATGAGACCGTTGGATGACAGACAAGTCTGGATCATGCGTTGGAATGTGGTGAAAGGCCCTGACGAGAAGAATGAAGATGGACTTCATCGTGGAAATGCCATGTTGCTCAACCCATGGGTTTGGAGCTGGGGAGGGGGATGTGTGTCAGTATCACCAAAGATGGCGCTGATGAGCAGGTATGTCCAGCCCAGGTAGGGTATTTGTAGGCAGCCAAACCAAGCCAGGCTGAAGTCTGAGATACCTGCAAGGAGCAGGCAAGGCTGAGAGACAATTTGTGTTGCAGACTAGCTGCCCATATAGAGAGGGGCCGAGAAGTGAGATAGTGCCATTCATGGGGGCTAGGCTGTTTGTTATTTTATGTTAATTTATGTTGAATGCTACCAGTAAAGCTTCATTTTCATTTATTTACAAGAAAAGCTGTGTTTGGATCCTGATTAAGCACCTAGACACTGCACCAAAACATCCCTCTAACCAAGCTAATTTCCCCAGGTCATCACAATATATATATGTGTGAGAGAGAGAGAGATAGAGAGAGAGAAAGAAAACAACTTATAAAAGCCAGACTGGAATCTGCTAAAATGCATATTAACTAGCCACAATGCTTCTGGGAGAATATCGTTTGGACAGGTGAGATGAAAGTGGATTTTTTTGGCAAGTCACATTAGCTCTTTGTTCACAGATGAAAAAATAAAACTGTAAAACATGGAGGCGGCTCAGTTGTTTTGCAGTTGCCTTGCTGTATCTGGCACGGGTTGCTTTGAATCTGTGCAGGGTACAATGAAATATCAAGACTATAAAGGCATTCTGGAGCGATATATACTGCAAGTGTCAGAAAGCTCGTCTCAGTCACAGGTCGTGGGTCCTCCAACAGGAAAATGACCTAAAGGACACTGCTAAAAGCAACCAAGAACGGATAAGAACAAAACATGGAACTTTTCTGAAGTGGCCTTCCTTGAGCCCTAACCTGAATCCTATCGAACATATGTGGAAAGATTTGAAATATACAGTCTGGAGAAGGTTCTCATCCAACCTGAGACAGTGAATGTGCATTCATTCAGTCTTGAAATCTTCGCTTAAATAGGAAAGGTAAAACAGAGTAGCAGGCTATGAAATGTGCATGCCCGTCTTTCTCCCTGTGCATACGCAGTGGCAATTTTTATTCTCACCCAATGATGTTAGCTTAATGCCACTGGGATACGAGCTTTACTTTTCCTCTCATTGAGCGGTAAGTATACATGAATCCCTAAATAACATCAGAGATTTTGACATGATACTTAAAGGATGTTTTTTGTTTTGTTTTATTAGTCCTCAATCTCCTTTTGCAGTTTCCTGTGCTTTAATTCATTTATTGGTGTTAAATAAAACACTTGTCTTTTCATTCAGTTTATTCAGCACATGTAACTGTTATAGTTAATTAAATTCAGGTGTAAAGTATTTAGCACTGAATAGAAGGGATCTGATGGAGGGTCTGTAAAGGGCCCTACACATTAGGCGATATGCCGCCGAGGTGCCCAATGGCCGCCGGGGGGGGGGGGGGGGAGTGATGGGGGGAGTTAAGTTTCTTTACTCACCCCGTCACCCGGCTCCATTTCAGTGCATGCTAATATGGACGAGATTGTCCATATTGGCCTGCATGCAAAAGCGACCCAGCACCAACGATGAACGAGTGCGGGACAGCGCATCGTTCATCGTTGGTGCCTACACACTGAAAGATATGAACGATATCTCGTTCATTAATGAACAAGATCGTTGATATCTTTCAGTGATATCGCCTAATGTGTAGGGCCTATTAGGCTCAGGCTATGCAGGCTACAAACACCACTCTCAAGTAAATAGATATACAGTACAGTTAAAAATATGAAATCATTAAAACTAAGTGAAATAAAAAGCTACCAACAGAGTCTAATAACAGAGTCTAATAACGAAAACAATACAAAATGACTTTTGTAAACTGAATCCACACAAAGTAGATGACAACTTTGCCCTGTTTAATGTTTAAATCACGTGATTAATACATTATAGATAACTGTAATAATGCTATCCCTTTGAACTATGTTTGTTCAGTCAACTTGTAAAAAGGCAGAATATTATTTGTTAAAATACGTTTGCTTATTCTGATTGAGTAAATTGAAAGTGAATTTTCCATTGCTGAATGCGATGTGATGTATGAGCTTTGTGGTTATAATAGAAGACACCGCTCACAAAGAACCAGACCTGTCACTATTCATTGACCTACAAAACTACCTTTCTTTATTAAGTTGTCTTTGCATTGCAGTTTTTGTGAAGCAGAAAAGATTTGACAATATCACTTTTGACTGTCATTTTGATAACTTGCAAAAGGCTGGATTATAGTGTTTGTGGTGTTTTAAGTGAAAACCGGTGACTCAGAAAACCTCAGAGTAAAAGTTTTACTATGTGATATACATTTTGAAATCTGTTAAATAAGTTTTCCATGTGTAAAAAAAAAAAAAAATGTAGCTCACAATACACACAATTTTTGAAAGTTGACATTTTTTTTACCACGATTTAAAATACTGTGTAATCTCGGAAGAATTAACCTTTGTAATGGACATATCTCTCACAGACGGGGAAACCAGTATGCAATGATCCTGAAGGTAGGTGTGGCGTAGTTTTTTTGTAAATAACGGGGAGATATACTAAGCAGTGATAAAAGGAGTTGCCAATGGCTACCAATCCTCATGCCTTTGGTAACACCAGAACTAGACTTGCAAAGACAGTTTAATTTATTGTTGTATGGAAGATGACAATATGGAACCACATTTTATTACAGTATTTCTGTATTTATACAAAATGTTTGACTTTCTCCTTTATTTAGCTAATGTTTATTCTCACTGCCATCCTTTTTGACAATGTATTAATATGGTACCTCCTGATTTTTCTGCCATTATTACTGTGTATATTGATATGTAAGTGTGTAAAATGAATTAGAACTGGAAATAATCTATTCTTTTTTTAGTTCAGGTGATTAAAACAAAGCAAACAGGTGAGCTGATGAAAGTGTAATTTCTGATAACTATAAGGAGGTTTGTAAAGAGTAGACAGCAGGATTAGAGACAGGGCCAGAGAGTTGTCCACCTACCGTAGCTAAAGATTTTTCTGATGCCCATCAAATGCCCCATCATATATCTGATAGAGATAAAAAAAAATCTTTTAAACTAGCAATTCTTTTAAACTCTGGTTTGCGACCAATTTACTCAATTTGGTCACAATATTAATAATATGGAGAATAGATTCAATCCACTTGTTAAAATAGGTTTCTCTAACGTCCTAGTGGATGCTGGGGACTCCGTAAGGACCATGGGGAATAGATGGGCTCCGCAGGAGACAGGGCACTTTAAGAAAGAATTAGGAATACTGGTGTGCACTGGCTCCTCCCTCTATGTCCCTCCTCCAGACCTCAGTTTGAATCTGTGCCCGGACGAGCTGGGTGCACCTTAGTGAGCTCTCCTGAGCTTGCTAAATAGTAAGTATTTTGTAAGGATTTTATTATTTTCAGAGAGATCTGCTGGCAACAGACTCTCTGCTACGTGGGACTGTAGGGAGAGAAGCAGCCCTACTCACTGTGGATAGGTCTTGCTTCTTAGGCTACTGGACACCATTAGCTCCAGAGGGATCGTAGACAGGAACGCACCCTTGGTCGTCCGATCCCAGAGCCGCGCCGCCGTCCCCCTCGCAGAGCCAGAAGCCGGCGTGAGAAGCAAGAAGACTTCAAAAGCGGCGGCAGAAGACTCCAGTCTTCATATGAGGTAGTGCACAGCACTGCAGCTGTGCGCCATGCTCCCACATTAAACCCACACACTCCGGTCACTGTAGGGTGCAGGGCGCAGGGAGGGGCGCCCTGGGCAGCAATTAGAGACCTCTTGGCAAAGTGGGCATATATACAGTTGGGCACTGTATATATGCATGAGCCCCCGCAATTATTTTACACAAAATCGCGGGACAGAAGCCCGCCGCTGAGGGGGCGGGGCTTCTTCCTCAGCACTCACCAGCGCCATTTTCTCTCCACAGCTCCGCTGAGAGGAAGCTCCCCAGGCTCTCCCCTGCAGATTCACGGTAGAAAGAGGGTAAAAAGAGAGGGGGGGCACATAAATTTAGCGCAAAATCAGTATATACAGCAGCTACTGGGTAAACACTAAGTTACTGTGTAATTCCTGGGTCATATAGCGCTGGGGTGTGTGCTGGCATACTCTCTCTCTGTCTCTCCAAAAGGCCTTGTGGGGGTTCTGTCCTCAAATAGAGCATCCCCTGTGTGTGTGGTGTGTCGGTACACATGTTTGACGAGGAAGGCTATGTGGAAGCAGAGCAGGTACAAATGAATGTGGAATCGCCGCCGACGCCCGATTGGATGGATATGTGGAAGGTTTTAAATGATAATGTTAATTCCTTGCATTAAAGGTTGGATAAAGCTGAAGCCTTGGGACAGTCAGGGTCACAACCCATGCCTGCTCCTACAGCGCAGAGGCCGTCAGGGTCTCAGAAGCGCCCACTATCCCAAATTGTTGACACAGATATCGACACGGATTCTGACTCCAGTGTCGATGGCGATGATGCAAAGTTGCAGCCTAAAATGGCTAAAGCCATCCGCTACATGATTATAGCAATGAAGGATGTATTGCACATCTCAGAGGAAAACCCAGTCCCTGACAAGAGGGTTTATATGTTTGGGGAAAAAAGGCATGAGGTGACCTTTCCCCCTTCACATGAGTTAAATGAGTTATGTGAAAAAGCTTGGGAATCTCCAGATAGAAAAATGCAGATTTCCAAACGGTTGCTTATGGCGTATCCTTTCCCGCCAACGGACAGGTTACGCTGGGAATCCTCCCCTAGGGTAGACAAAGCTTTGACACGCTTATCTAAGAAGGTAGCCCTGCCGTCACAGGATACGGCCACCCTAAAAGATCCTGCGGATAGAAAGCAGGAAGGTATCCTGAAGTCCATTTATACATATTCAGGTACCCTACTAAGGCCGGCAATTGCGTCGGCCTGGATGTGTAGTGCTGTAGCAGCATGGACAGATACTTTATCTGAGGAACTTGATACCTTGGACAAGGATACTATAATACTGACCCTGGGGCATATAAAAGACGCTGTCCTATATATGAAAGATGCCCAGAGAGACATTAGCCTACTGGGCTCTAGAATAAATGCAATGTCGATTTCTGCCAGAAGGGTCCTGTGGACTCGGCAATGGACAGGTGATGCCGACTCAAAAAGGCACATGGAGGTTTTACCTTACAAGGGTGAGGAATTGTTTGGGGACGGTCTCTCGGACCTAGTTTCCACAGCTACGGCTGGGAAGTCAAATTTTTTGCCATATATTCCCTCACAACCTAAGAAAGCACCATATTACCAAATGCAGTCCTTTCGATCACAAAGAGGCAAGAGAGTCCGAGGTGCGTCCTTTCTTGCCAGAGGCAGGGGTAGAGGAAAGAAGCTGCACAATACAGCTAGTTCCCAGGAACAGAAGTCCTCCCCGGCTTCCACTAAATCCACCGCATGACGCTGGGTCTCCACAGGTGGAGCCAGGATCGGTGGGGGCGCGTCTCCGAAATTTCAGCCACCAGTGGGTTCGCTCACGGGTGGATTCCTGGGCTATACAGATTGTATCTCAGGGATACAAGCTGGAATTCGAAGTGATGCCCCCTCACCGTTACCTCAAATCGGCCCTGCCAGCTTCCCCCATAGAGAGGGAAATAGTGTTAGCGGCAATTCACGAATTATATCTCCAGCAGGTGGTGGTAAAGGTTCCCCTCCTTCAACAGGGAAGGGGTTACCATTCGACAATGTTTGTGGTACCGAAACCGGACGGTTCGGTCAGACCCATGTTGAATTTAAAATCCCGAAACAGTTACCTGAAAAGGTTAAAGTTCAAGATGGAATTGCTCAGAGCGGTCATTGCAAGCCTGGAAGAGGGGGATTTTATGGTGTCTCTGGACATAAAGGATGCTTACCTGCATGTCCCCATTTATCCACCTCATCAGGAGTACCTCAGATTTGTGGTACAGGACTGTCATTACCAATTCCAGACGTTGCCGTTTGGTCTGTCCACGGCACCGAGAATATTTACCAAGGTAATGGCAGAAATGATGGTGCTTCTGCGAAAGCAAGGAGTCACAATTATCCCATACTTGGACGATCTCCTCATAAAGGCGAGGTCCAGAGAGCAGTTGCTGATCAGCGTAGCACACTCTCGGGAAGTGTTGCAACAGCACGGCTGGATTCTGAATATTCCAAAGTCACAGCTGATTCCTACGACGCGTCTGCCCTTCCTGGGCATGATTCTGGACACAGACCAGAAGAAGGTTTTTTTCCCGACGGAGAAGGCTCAGGAGCTCGTGACTCTGGTCAGAGACCTCTTAAAACCAAAACAGGTGTCGGTGCATCACTGCACGCGAGTCCTGGGAAAGATGGTGGCGTCATACGAGGCCATTCCCTTCGGCAGGATCCATGCGAGGACCTTTCAGTGGGATCTGTTGGACAAGTGGTCCGGGTCGCATCTTCAGATGCATCGGCTGATCACCCAATCCCCCAGGGCCAGGGTGTCTCTTCTGTGGTGGCTGCAGAGTGCTCACCTTCTTGAGGGTCGCAGGTTCGGCATTCAGGACTGGGTCCTGGTGACCACGGATGCAAGCCTCCGAGGGTGGGGGGCAGTCACACAGGGAAGAAATTTCCAGGGTCTGTGGTCGTCAGGAGACTCGTCTGCACATCAATATCCTGGAACTAAGGGCCATATACAACGCCCTAAGTCAAGCGGAGCCTCTGCTTCGCAACCATCCGGTGCTGATTCAGTCAGACAACATCACCGCAGTGGCTCATGTAAACCGCCAAGGCGGCACAAGGAGCAGGGTGGCGATGGCGGAAGCCACCAGAATTCTTCGCTGGGCGGAGAATCACGTGAAAGCACTGTCAGCAGTGTTCATTCCGGGAGTGGACAACTGGGAAGCAGACTTCCTCAGCAGGCACGACCTCCACCCGGGAGAGTGGGGACTTCATCAAGAAGTCTTCACACAGATTACAAGTCGATGGGAACTGCCACAGGTGGACATGATGGCATCCCGTCTCAACAAAAAGCTACAAATGTATTGCGCCAGGTCAAGAGACCCTCAGGCGATAGCTGTGGACGCACTAGTGACACCGTGGGTGTTCCAGTCGGTTTATGTGTTTCCTCCTCTTCCTCTCATACCCAAGGTGCTGAGAATCGTGAGAAAAAGAGGAGTGAGAATACTACTCATCGTTCCGGATTGGCCAAGAAGGACTTGGTATCCGGAACTGCAAGAAATGCTCACAGAGGACCCATGGCCTCTGCCTCTCAGACAGGATCTGTTGCAACAGGGGCCCTGTCTGTTCCAAGACTTACCGCGGCTGCGTTTGACAGCATGGCGGTTGAACGCCGGATCCTAGCAGAAAAAGGCATTCCGGATGAGGTTATTCCTACGCTAATAAAGGCTAGGAAGGACGTGACGGCTAAACATTATCACCGTATATGGCGAAAATATGTTGCTTGGTGTCAGGCCAGGAATGCCCCTACAGAGGAATTCTGGCTGGGCCGTTTCCTTCACTTCCTACAGTCGGGAGTGACTAAGGGCTTAAAATTGGGGTCCATTAAGGTCCATATTTCAGCCCTATCCATTTTCTTTCAAAAGGAACTGGCTTCTCTTCCTGAAGTTCAGACGTTTGTAAAGGGAGTGCTGCATATTCAGCCCCCTTTTGTGCCACCAGTGGCACCTTGGGATCTTAACGTGGTGTTGAGTTTCCTGAAATCACACTGGTTTGAGCCACTTAAAACCGTGGAGTTAAAATATCTCACGTGGAAGGTGGTCATGCTATTGGCCTTAGCTTCGGCTAGGCGTGTGTCAGAATTGGCGGTTTTGTCACATAAAAGCCCCTATCTGGTTTTCCATATGGACAGGGCAGAATTACGGACTCGTCCGCAATTTCTGCCAAAAGTGGTGTCCTCTTTTCATTTGAACCAACCTATTGTGGTGCCTGCGGCTACTCGTGACTTGGAGGATTCCAAGTTACTAGATGTAGTCAGGGCTTTGAAGGTTTATGTAGCCAGAACGGCTGGAGTCAGGAAAACTGAGTCGCTGTTTATCCTGTATGCATCCAACAAGCTGGGTGCTCCTGCTTCAAAGCAAACTATTGCTCGCTGGATCTGTAACACGATTCAGCAGGCTCATTCTGCGGCTGGATTGCCGCCTCCAAAAGCAGTAAAAGCCCATTCCACAAGGAAGGTGGGCTCTTCTTGGGTGGCTGCCCGAGGGGTCTCGGCATTACAGCTTTGCCGAGCAGCTACTTGGTCGGGTTCAAACACTTTTGCAAAGTTCTACAAGTTTGATACCCTGGCTGATGAGGACCTTGTTTGTGTTTGCTCATTCGGTGCTGCAGAGTCATCCGCACTCTCCCGCCCGTTTGGGAGCTTTGGTATAATCCTCATGGTCCTTACGGTGTCCCCAGCATCCACTAGGACGTTAGAGAAAATAAGATTTTACTTACCGGTAAATCTATTTCTCGTAGTCCGTAGTGGATGCTGGGCACCCGTCCCAAGTGCGGACTTCTTCTGCAATACTTGTATATAGTTATTGCTTAAATAAGGGTTATGTTATGTTTGCATCAGGTTTATCTGGTGCTCTGTTGTTGTTCATACTGTTAACTGGGTAAGTTTATCATGAGTTATACGGTGTGATTGGTGTGGCTGGTATGAGTCTTACCCTGGATTCCAAAATCCTTTCCTTGTACTGTCAGCTCTTCCGGGCACAGTTTCCTTAAGTGAGGTCTGGAGGAGGGACATGGAGGGAGGAGCCAGTGCACACCAGTAGTCCTAATTCTTTCTTAAAGTGCCCTGTCTCCTGTGGAGCCCGTCTATTCCCCATGGTCCTTACGGAGTCCCCAGCATCCACCACGGACTACGAGAAATAGATTTACCGGTAAGTAAAATCTAATTTTTTAAAATTTCTGTCAAGCCAGGTGTCCTCACTCTGGGTCCTATGTGTCACCTTGCTGTGACTGAGGGGGGCATTTACTAAGCAGTGATAAGAGCGGAGAAGTGAGCCAGTGGAGAAGTGCCCTTGGCAACCAATCAGCACTGAAGTAACATCTATAATTTGCATACTATAAAATTATACAGAGCTGCTGATTGATTGATGGGGCAACTTCTCCACTGGCTCACTTTTCCGCTCTTATGACTGCTTAGTAAATGTCCCCCTGAGAGTATTCAGTATGGTCTTTTAGCTCTCACTATGTAAACCAGCATGTCTCTTATTCTTACACTTCAACCCTTTAACATTATACTTTATTAACATTATTAACATATTCTATTGTGCTTTACTGGTGAGAACAAAACATTACAATGCCTATTTATCAAATAATATTTGTGGGATATTCCCCAAAAACAGACTTTTTCAGGGAATATCCACAAATATTTAATATACACCCAATGTACTATGGATGGACCACAGCAGATATCTCCAATATCGGAGACTGTTTCCTGGCAAGAGAAAATTAGTAAAATTCACAGGGGACAGTGGGTGGAAAGTGGGTATTAAGGGTGAAATGCAGATGGACAAACTAGCTTACCGGTGAGACTGGGAGCGGTGGATTTCCCAAATGATCACCACGACTGGGGACAGCCACCGTTTTAAGACTCGTTAAACAGAAAATCTATATTGCAATTGGCATAAGTATATTATATTAATCTCTACTACCATTACTTTGATATTTAATCAGTGGCAGCTGCTGCCCCTTGGCTGAAGCTCCAGCCACACATTGCAGGGGGGAGGCGGTCAGCACAAATAAACATACATGTGATGTTGTATGTAATATATGTGCTTGTTGCCTGACACAGGGATCAGCAGCCAGCGCTGTGTGTTTCACTGACCTGCCGGCTTCCAAATCACCGGAGAAATCACTTTACTTGTCTATCATCTTCTATAAGCCCGCGCCCGACTCCCATTGGCTCATAGAAGTCTGGGGGTGGGGGTATAGAAGATGATAGTCAAAGAGAGTGATGTCTCCCGTGCTTCATTAGTTGTCAGGTCAGTGATACACACAGTGGCAGCTGCTGATCCCTGGGTAAGGCAAGCCAGCACATACTGTATATTACATACAACATCACATGTATGTTTATATGTGCTGACCACCTGCCCCCTGCAATGTGTGGTTAGCCCAGGAACAGCACTAGAACTGTATTAGCAACGCTGGCACCATGTTTTCTCTAACGTCCTAAGTGGATGCTGGGGACTCCGTCAGGACCATGGGGAATAGCGGCTCCGCAGGAGACAGGGCACAAAAATAAAGCTTTAGGATTAGGTGGTGTGTACTGGCTCCTCCCCCTATGACCCTCCTCCAAGCCTTAGTTAGGTTTTTGTGCCCGTCCGAGCAGGGTGCAATCTAGGTGGCTCTCCTAAAGAGCTGCTTAGAAAAAGTTTTTAGGTTTTTTATTTTCAGTGAGTCCTGCTGGCAACAGGCTCACTGCATCGAGGGACTTAGGGGAGAGAATTTCAACTCACTTGCGTGCAAGATGGATTGGATTCTTAGGCTACTGGACACCATTAGCTCCAGAGGGAGTCGGAACACAGGTCTCACCCTGGGGTTCGTCCCGGAGCCGCGCCGCCGACCCCCCTTACAGATGCTGAAGATTGAAGGTCCGGAAACAGGCGGCAGAAGGCTCTTCAGTCTTCATGAAGGTAGCGCACAGCACTGCAGCTGTGCGCCATTGTTGTCACACACTTCACACCAAGCGGTCACGGAGGGTGCAGGGCGCTGCTGGGGGCGCCCTGGGCAGCAATATTTAATACCTTTATGGCAAAATAATACATCACATATAGCCATTGAGGCTATATGTATGTATTTAACCCATGCCAGATATCTAAAACTCCGGGAGAAAAGCCCGCCGAAATAGGGGGCGGGGCTTATTCTCCTCAGCACACAGCGCCATTTTCCTGCTCAGCTCCGCTGTGAGGAAAGCTCCCAGGACTCTCCCCTGCACTGCACTACAGAAACAGGGTAAAACAGAGAGGGGGGGCATTTTTTGGCGATATTTTGATATATTTAAGCTGCTATAAGGAACAACACTTATATAAGGTTGTTCCCATATATATTATAGCGCTTGGGTGTGTGCTGGCAAACTCTCCCTCTGTCTCCCCAAAGGGCTAGTGGGGTCCTGTCTTCGATAAGAGCATTCCCTGTGTGTCTGCTGTGTGTCGGTACATGTGTGTCGACATGTATGAGGACGATGTTGGTGTGGAGGCAGAGCAATTGCCGATAATGGTGATGTCACCCCACAGGGAGTCGACACCGGAATGGATGGCTTTGTTTATGGAATTACGTGATAATGTCAGCACATTACAAAAATCAGTTGACGACATGAGACGGCCGGCAAACCAGTTAGTACCTGCCCAGGCGTCTCAGACACCGTCAGGGGCTGTAAAGCGCCCTTTACCTCAGTCGGTCGACACAGACCCAGACACAGACACTGAATCTAGTGTCGACGGTGATGAAACAAACGTATTTTCAAGTAGGGCCACACGTTATATGATCACGGCAATGAAGGAGGCTTTGCATATCTCTGATACTGCAAGTACCACAAAAAGGGGTATTATGTGGGGGGTGAAAAAACTACCTGTAGTTTTTCCTGAATCAGAGGAATTAAATGATGTATGTGATGAAGCGTGGGTTAACCCAGATAGAAAAGTGCTAATTTCAAAAAAGTTATTAGCATTATACCCTTTCCCGCCAGAGGTTAGGGCGCGCTGGGAAACACCCCCTAGGGTGGATAAGGCGCTCACACGCTTATCAAAACAAGTGGCGTTACCGTCTCCTGATACGGCCGCCCTCAGGGATCCAGCTGATAGGAGACTGGAAACTACCCTAAAAAGTATATACACACATACTGGTGTTATACTGCGACCAGCCATCGCCTCAGCCTGGATGTGCAGTGCTGGGGTCGTCTGGTTGGATTCCCTGACTGAAAATATTGATACCCTGGATAGGGACAGTATTTTATTGACTATAGAGCAATTAAAGGATGCTTTCCTTTATATGCGAGATGCTCAGAGAGATATTTGCACTCTGGCATCGAGAGTAAATGCGATGTCCATATCTGCCAGAAGGAGTTTATGGACGCGACAGTGGTCAGGTGATGCGGATTCCAAACGACATATGGAAGTATTGCCGTATAAAGGGGAGGAATTATTTGGCGTCGGTCTATCGGATCTGGTGGCCACGGCAACTGCCGGAAAATCCACCTTTTTACCTCAGACCCCCTCCCAACAGAAAAAGACACCGTCTTTTCAGCCGCAGTCCTTTCGGTCCTATAAGAACAAGCGGACAAAAGGACAGTCATATCTGCCTCGGGGCAGAGGAAGGGGTAAGAGAGGGCAGCAAGCAGCCCCTGCCCAGGAACAGAAGCCCTCTCAGGGTTCTGCAAAGCCCTCAGCATGACGCTGGGGCCTTACAAGCGGACTCAGGAGCGGTGGGGGGTCGACTCAAGAATTTCAGCGCACAGTGGGCTTGCTCACAGGTGGACCCCTGGATCCTGCAGGTAGTATCTCAGGGTTACAGGTTGGAATTCGAGAAGTCTCCCCCTCGCAGGTTCCTAAAGTCTGCTTTGCCAACGTCTCCCTCAGACAGGGCGACGGTATTGGAAGCCATTCACAAGCTGTTTTCTCAGCAGGTGATAGTCAAGGTACCCCTCCTACAACAGGGAAAGGGGTATTACTCCACGCTATTTGTGGTACCGAAGCCGGACGGCTCGGTAAGACCTATTCTAAATCTGAAATCTTTGAACCTGTACATACAAAAATTCAAGTTCAAGATGGAGTCACTCAGAGCAGTGATAGCGAATCTGGAAGAAGGGGACTTTATGGTGTCCCTGGACATAAAGGATGCTTACCTGCATGTCCCAATTTGCCCTTCACATCAAGGGTACCTCAGGTTCGTGGTGCAAAACTGTCATTATCAGTTTCAGACGCTGCCGTTTGGATTGTCCACGGCACCTCGGGTCTTTACCAAGGTAATGGCCGAAATAATGATTCTTCTGCGAAGAAGAGGCATATTAATTATCCCTTACTTGGACGATCTCCTGATAAGGGCAAGGTCCAGAGAACAGCTGGAGGACGGAGTAGCACTAACCCGACTAGTGCTGCAACAACACGGGTGGATTCTGAATTTTCCAAAATCTCAGTTGACCCCGACGACACGTCTGCTGTTCCTGGGAATGATTCTGGACACGGTTCAGAAAAAGGTGTTTCTTCCGGAGGAGAAAGCCAGGGAGTTATCCGAACTTGTCAGGAACCTCCTAAAACCAGGGAAAGTGTCTGTGCATCAATGCACAAGAGTCCTGGGAAAGATGGTGGCTTCTTACGAAGCGATTCCATTCGGCAGATTCCACGCACGAACTTTTCAGTGGGATCTGCTGGACAAATGGTCCGGATCACATCTGCAGATGCATCAGCGGATAACCTTATCGCCACGGACAAGGGTGTCTCTTCTGTGGTGGTTGCAGAGTGCTCATCTGTTAGAGGGCCGCAGATTCGGCATACAGGACTGGGTCCTGGTGACCACGGATGCCAGTCTGAGAGGCTGGGGAGCGGTCACACAGGGAAGAAACTTCCAGGGAGTGTGGTCAAGCCTGGAGATGTCTCTTCACATAAATATACTGGAGCTAAGAGCGATTTACAATGCTCTAAGTCTGGCAAAACCCCTGCTTCAGGGTCAGCCGGTGTTGATCCAGTCGGACAACATCACGGCAGTCGCCCACGTAAACAGACAGGGCGGCACAAGAAGCAGGACAGCAATGGCAGAAGCTGCAAGGATTCTTCGCTGGGCGGAAGATCATGTGATAGCACTGTCAGCAGTATTCATTCCGGGAGTGGACAACTGGGAAGCAGACTTCCTCAGCAGACACGATCTACACCCGGGAGAGTGGGGACTTCATCCAGAAGTCTTCCACATGATTGTGAACCGTTGGGAAAAACCAATGGTGGATATGATGGCGTCCCGCCTCAACAAAAAACTGGACAGGTATTGCGCCAGGTCAAGAGACCCTCAGGCAATAGCTGTGGACGCTCTGGTAACACCGTGGGTGTTCCAGTCAGTGTATGTGTTCCCTCCTCTGCCTCTCATACCAAAAGTACTGAGAATTATACGGCAAAAGGGAGTAAGAACGATACTAGTGGCTCCGGATTGGCCAAGAAGAACTTGGTACCCGGAACTTCAAGAGATGCTCACGGAGGATCCGTGGCCTCTACCTCTAAGACGGGACCTGCTTCAGCAGAGACCGTGTCTATTCCAAGACTTACCGCGGCTGCGTTTGACGGCATGGCGGTTGAACGCCGAATTCTAAGGGAAAAAGGCATTCCGGAAGAGGTCATTCCTACACTGGTAAAAGCCAGGAAGGAGGTGACTGCACAACATTATCACCGCATTTGGAGAAAATATGTTGCGTGGTGTGAGGCCAGGAAGGCCCCCACGGAGGAATTTCAACTGGGTCGATTCCTACATTTCCTGCAAACAGGATTGTCTATGGGCCTCAAATTGGGGTCCATTAAGGTTCAAATTTCGGCCCTGTCGATTTTCTTCCAGAAAGAATTGGCTTCAGTTCCTGAAGTCCAGACTTTTGTAAAAGGAGTACTACATATACAGCCCCCGGTTGTGCCCCCAGTGGCACCGTGGGATCTTAATGTAGTCTTGGATTTTCTCAAATCCCATTGGTTTGAGCCGCTCAAATCGGTGGAGTTGAAGTATCTTACATGGAAAGTAACCATGCTACTGGCCCTGGCTTCAGCCAGGAGAGTATCAGAATTGGCGGCTTTATCATATAAGAGCCCATATCTGATTTTCCATACGGACAGGGCAGAACTGCGGACGCGTCCTCATTTTCTGCCTAAGGTGGTGTCAGCGTTTCACCTGAACCAGCCTATTGTGGTGCCTGCGGCTACTAACGATTTGGAGGATTCCAAGTTGTTGGACGTGGTCCGGGCATTGAAAATATATATTTCAAGAACGGCGGGAGTCAGAAAGTCTGACTCACTGTTTATATTGTATGCACCCAACAAGATGGGTGCTCCTGCTTCTAAGCAGACGATTGCTCGTTGGATTTGTAGCACAATTCAACTTGCACATTCTGTGGCAGGCTTGCCACAACCTAAATCTGTCAAGGCCCATTCCACAAGGAAAGTGGGCTCATCCTGGGCGGCTGCCCGGGGGGTCTCGGCATTACAACTCTGCCGAGCTGCTACTTGGTCAGGGGCAAACACGTTTGCAAAATTCTACAAATTTGATACCCTGGCTGAGGAGGACCTTGAGTTCTCTCATTCGGTGCTGCAGAGTCATCGCACTCTCCCGCCCGTTTGGGAGCTTTGGTATAATCCCCATGGTCCTGACGGAGTCCCCAGCATCCACTTAGGACGTTAGAGAAAATAAGAATTTACTTACCGATAATTCTATTTCTCGTAGTCCGTAGTGGATGCTGGGCGCCCATCCCAAGTGCGGATTGTCTGCAATACTTGTACATAGTTATTGTTACAAACAAATTCGGGTTGTTATTGTTGTAAGCCGTCTGTTCAGAGGCTCCTACGTTGTCATACTGTTAACTGGGTTCAGATCACAAGTTATACGGTGTGATTGGTGTGGCTGGTATGAGTCTTACCCGGGATTCAATATCCTTCCTTATTGTGTACGCTCGTCCGGGCACAGTATCCTAACTGAGGCTTGGAGGAGGGTCATAGGGGGAGGAGCCAGTACACACCACCTAATCCTAAAGCTTTATTTTTGTGCCCTGTCTCCTGCGGAGCCGCTATTCCCCATGGTCCTGACGGAGTCCCCAGCATCCACTACGGACTACGAGAAATAGAATTATCGGTAAGTAAATTCTTATTTTTCTGCGTGCATTATAGCAGTCGAAGGCAGATACACCCCAAAAATGGCCATGACACACATGCGTTTTTGCCACCGCTCCCCGTCAACTCTCCCAAATGGTCCCTTCCTGTCAATCACTTGATTCAATTCTAGAGATGAGCGGGTTCGGTTTTACTCTGATTTACTCGGTTCTCAAAGCGGCATCTTATTGGCTCACGGATGACACATGTTTTGGATAGCCAATAGGAAAAATCTGGATAAAACCGAACTGGCGTTAATCCTGGCGTTAAATCCGAACCCGCTCATCTCTATTAAATTCTCACTGCGAGCGCGATGGCAGCACATGCACAGTCTGCTGATAATCGCTCCAGTGCAAAAACATAGGCATTGCATACAAACATGAATTAGGTCCACTGTACATACCTATCATTCCACTCTGATTATTCCCACTGTCTGGTTGGATTCTGTACATGTGCAAATTATCTCTTTTTCGCACATAATCTTATTAAATCGTAAAAAAATGGTGTCACAAATGTAACTACTTTGACGTACAGTATCAGACTTATCTGATTTGCGCAAGTTATGTATGACCCCTGCAGACTACAACACATAATCAATGCATTGTAGTGACCCATGCCATTGAACCAGAACGGTTTACATTTTTTTTTTTTTAATCAGACATTTCTGTGCTGTTCTTAATGTTTTTCTTGGCACCTTTCTTAGTTTTAAATGGCTCTTGTCATCTACGGTATATAAACAATAGTGTAATTGGATAACCTGATTTTTTTTCTTCTTCTTTACGTATGACACATAGGGGGATATTCAGTTAGTGCCGTTTTTTTCGACCAGTCAAAAAAACTGCACTTTTCCCCCGTTTTTAGGTCGAATTTACATTCGAACTATTCAATGCCTGTGCCGTTTTTCGACTGGTCGAAAAATCCGCCACTGGCAAAAACCATGTGTATCGGTGAATTCGCCTCCGATACACATGTTTTGGCGAATTCGCAGGCATTTTTGCCCATTTTTTGCGCAATTTTCACCCATGCCGTATCGACAACAACAAAAAAGTGGAAATGGCATGGGCGAAAATGGATTTAAAAAACAAAAAGGTGAAAATGCCTGCAATGGAATACCTTGTGCTGAATTAGTGCCGTTTTTCGACCAGTAGAAAAAACGTCACTTAATTGAATACCCCCCCTTAGGTGGTTATTCAGACCTGAATGCAGCCGCGCGGTCGCTCGCAGTGGCCGCATCCAGGTGGTCTGCGCACGCGCACCAGCTGTTGTGCGCCACCTTACACATTGTGTTGGGGGGGGGGAGAGGGGGGCTGGCGTTCCGAAGGGGAGCGGGCAGGACCTGCCGCTCCTGAAAAATAGAATGGCAGCAGACCGCCTGGCTGCTCTGCTGAGTGGCCTTGCCCTGTGCTGGACGGTCCTCAGCATGTGAAGACATGAACGCAGATATGGCCGTGTATGCAGCGATCTGCGTTCATCTCTGAAGAAGGTCCTTAGACCCAAGACAATATTTCCTCTTTTTAAATGTCAGCAACAGTAAATATTCAATTAGTGAATAATAGCACACCCACACAGTGTTACATTGCAAAACATTAAATTGTGCAGTACGAGTCAAAAATTCTATAAATATGTACAATACAATTGTAAAGTGCAATCGCGCTATAAAAGAAATTGTTAATAAATAAATAAAAAATAAATATATCACACATTGTATATAATTACAACGCAAAGTAAGATTGCATAATATAATGTTTATGAAGACATCCTGAATAAGTGAACAATAGAATTACAGGCTGGTACAATACGTTGGGAGCTGAAGACTTTGACATTCTGGGTAAAGACTATTTCTTAAGAGTTTTCTCTTCTAATATTAAGAACCATACTCTATCTAATATGTAACCTTATATTAAATACATACCTTATTTATAATAGGTGTACCTCTTTTTTGTTTACACCGTATATCAGTTACAGTTAAAATAAACCTAACAGTCATAACTTTCTTTATTAAATAATTAAGTTCCCCAATCATTGTTTGACATTATGTGAAAGTCAGGAAAATTATCTTGACATTTACTTGATTACATTACTTTAGGAAATTTGTGATGCTGCATTTATTGATTGAAATCAATGTTCTGAAAATGTACTAAAGAGCATTAAATATTGAATTTCTTACGTATATCAGAACATAAATGTTATGCCATTGACTGCCACCTGAGGTACTACTGTATATGCCAGTGATGGAACTATGGAGACTGAGTGGACATTAGATTGTGTATGCTTACATGTTTAATAGGTGTACACATCATAGTATGGTAAAGGTTTATATTCACAAAAGTGGAGTAAGTAAGCCCCCTCCTCTCCATCTACTTTTCCAATATTTTTTTTTTTAAGTTAATGGTCCGTTTCACTAAGTGAAAATGTGTTAAAGCCCCATACATTTTAACCTGTTTGTTTAAACCAATCACCGAACAACCAACTGTTGAAAGAATTTTGCCTTACACATGCCAGAATGGGACCACATATGATAAAGGTACACTTGTAGCCAGCATTAATAATATTACATGTTTTTCTGCTGCGGGGTACAATGGGCTCCACAAGGAATGGACAATGGGGTGTAGAGTAGGATCTTGATCCGAGGCACCAACAGGCTCAAAACTTTGACTGTTCCCAGAATGCATAGCGCCGCCTCCTATATTACCCCGCCTCCCTGCACAGGATCTCAGTTTTGTAGTTGGTGCTGCGGTAGCAGGCACTTAACAGAGGGGCTGCTCCAGGCAGCCCTAAGAAGAGCTTTTTTTATGAGGAAAAAAGTGAAGACTTCAAGGGCAGCAGCAGTGTTACAGGTCAGTGGACATTCACGGCTGCAGCTCCGGCTCTCCCCAGCGGCACTGTACACTCCCGAGCCCTGGTTGCCGGGTAACTACAGCAGGAGGCTCCGGTTTTCTTCTTCTCAGGCACACACGACGGGGGCTCTCCAGGATCGTGTGGCCGCGCTTCGGGAGGTGGTAAGTGCGTCCCGCTTGCGGGACCCGGTCTTTATCGGGATCCGGCGCAGTCAGTGGGAGGCGGGCCGCGCGCGCTGGCGGTGGACACTGTGGCAGTACAGGTGATCCCACTAGATCACCAGGGCATGGGACAGGTCAGGTTTTCTCTATAAACCGTTTTATTAGAGCCCGCAGTACCCGGTGGTTTTGCCAGCAGGGGGATAGAGCTTGGACCTGAAGCCCCTCCCCCAGCCCTAGGGCGCCATTTTCTGCAAATGTTCCCGCCCTGGAGCTGCATATCTGTCTTTCCCTCACTCCCTGGCAGTGTCTGCGGCACCATTATCCCTCAGCTTACTGTTCCTGGGAATGCTTGGGCAAATCCTCCTATGTAAAGCCGCCTGGTTGTCAGTGCTGTGACTTTACAAGACACTTAAGTATTCTACCTGCCTTTTTTAGTCAGTGTTAGTTAAGAAAGAGTGCACTTAGTCAGGGTTTCCTAGTACAATTACCCTGTGATATACATCCAGTTTTTACTGTGTACTGTTATATCTATTGTTATATAGCTGTGTAAGCTTGTCCAGTGCAGTATTATTGTTAGTAATAACCTCTGCATTGTACAAACTGACTATTTGTGTGTGCATTTGATAGCCGAGTGGTGTCCATTTCGTGTCTTTCACTCAACCTGCTATCCCTGTATTCTATAACCTGAGGGGGCTTGGTGCGTCAGGCTTTATCTAATATAGGATTTTCACAAAGATATACTGTATTACGTATTTTTCTCTGTGATTTAGTCACCATATCTCTCCTTTATCTCTGCTGGTGCTGACTACACTGCGCAGGGGTTTGGGCTAGAGGTATTGTGCTGCTGACAAATTGTACTGTGTTACCTGATACTGCAAGTTGGTAACCGGACTCCAGGTCGACAACAAAAAGGTCGACACACCTTAGGTCGACACCAATTGGTTGACACACCTTAGGTCGACATGGACAAAAGGTCGACATGGACAAAAGGTCGACAGGAACAAGGTCGACGTGGAAAAAGGTCGACATGAGTTTTTTATGTTTTTTTTTCTTTTTTGGAACCTTTTCATACTTAACGATCCACGTGGACTACAATTGGAACGGTAATCTGTGCCAAGCGGAGCGGAGCGAAGGCACCATGCCCGAAGCATGGCGAGCGAAGCGAGCCATGCGAGGGGACGCGGTGCACTAATTGGGGTTCCCGGTCACTCTACGAAGAAAACGACACCAAAAAAACATAAAAAACTCATGTCGACCTTTTTCCATGTCGACCTTGTTCCTGTCGACCTTTTGTCCATGTCGACCTTTTGTCCATGTCGACATAAGGTGCGCCGACCAATTGGTGTCGACCTAAGGTGTGTCGACCTTTTTGTTGTCCCAGACCCCTGCAAGTTATATCATGTCTGCTTCTGAGGGTAACGGTTCTGGGGCTGAACACACTGCCGGTGTTGCTGAAGCCGCAGATACCTATGAGGAGAATATAGCAGCTTTGGGCTCTGGTTCTGGGGGCTCCTTGCCCCCCAGTGGGATGTGGCAACGGGGGCAAATAATGGCTGCTTTTTCCTCGCTTGTGCATACGCTAGTTCATAAACTAACACCCCCTATGGGACCCCCAATGCCGGTGCAACCGTTTGTGGTCCCTGCAGCTAACCCGCCGTGGGCGGACGATTTATCTGCTCAAATAAAGAAGTTGAACCAGTCCCTGACTACTAAAAAGTCTGACCGTCGCTCGCCTACGTCCAAGGGGTCCTCTAAGCGAGCGCTTGTCTCCTCACAATCCACTGCTGTCACTGACACCTCATTGGATGAAGATGGCACTTACACTGACCCCACAGGTTTTGACTCAGATACGGCTGATGGGGAGGGTGGTTCACATGTGGATGTTCCTGATCTTTTGGAGGCTATTAAATTAATTTTACAGATTACGGATGATCCCGAGCCATCCGTTCCTCCTAAGAAACCAGATAGGTTCAAGCGTCAGAAGGTGATTAAACAAGTTTTACCTCACTCTGACCACCTAATTGATATACGTCAGGAACCCTGGGAAAACCCGGGTACGAAGTTTGTGCCTCAAAAGAAGATGCTGGCTCGCTATCCCCTCGCGCCGGAGCTATCTAAGAATTGGGAAATGCCTCCTCCAGTGGACTCACATGTGGCTAGGATGGTGGTTTCCTCAGCTCTACCGGTCACCACCGTCACGTCTCTAAAAGAGCCTACGGATAAACGTGTGGAGGGTTGTCTGAAAGCGATTTACACCCTCACGGGTGCTGCAGCTACTTGGGCTGCAGAGGCCATTGAAGCATGGGCCTTGGAGTTAGATGCTGAAATCTCCTCTGACCATGCTAGATAATGCTTGTCTTATATTGTCACAGCTTCTCGTTATATTAAAGAGGCGGCTTCTGATGCCGGTATCCTGGCAGCCAAGGCCTCTATTGTGGCTGAGATCCTGGTCTGTGGATCTGGACTCTAGAAAAACCCTAGAGGTACTCCCTTTTAAGGGAGATATTCTGTTTGGGGAGGATTTAAATAAGATTGTGGCTGACTTGGCTACTGCCAAAACTGCCTGTCTGCCAAGTACTGCTCCTTCTGTGTCGAAGGCTAAAGGTACTTCCTTTCGCCCCTTTCGTCCTTCAGGTAAAGCAAAAGGTCAGGTGTAAAACAAGCAGGCCCGCACTTCCAAACCTGGTAAGCCTAAGCCCAAAAGAGCCTGGGCGGCCCGTCAGCCAGCTTCCAAGACAGATAAGCCTGCCGCATGACGGGGCGGGCCTCCCTCTTGGGGATCCCAGTGTGGGGGGCCGGCTTCTAGGGTATACCCAGGAATGGTTGAAGACCACTTCAGATGCCTGGCTACGGGAAGTCGTCACTCGAGGTTACGCCATAGCCTTCAAAAACCGACCCCCTCATCGATTTTGCCAGACAGATGTCCCGTTGGATAAGACAAAGACAAACACTCTACATTCGGTGGTACAGACTCTCCTGGACACAGGAGTCGTAGTACAGGTGCCTCTTGCGCAGAGGGGCCGGGGGTACTATTCTCCGCTGTTTCTAGTCCCGAAACCGAATGGGTCCTCCTGGCCCATTCTCAACCTCAAGGCATTGAACAGGTTTGTGAATGTTTCCAAGTTCCGGATGGAAACCCTTCATTCTATGGTTCTGGCCTTGGAACCTGGGGACTTCATGGTCTCCCCGGATATACAGGATGCTTACCTGCATATTCCTATAGCAGTGTCTCATCAGCAATACCTGAGATTTGCGATTGGCAACTGCCATTACCAGTTTCGGGCATTACCTTTTGGTTTAACAATGGCTCCGCAAGTCTTTACAAAAGTCATGGCGGTGATGACGGTGGTGCTCCGCCGTCAAGGGGTCAGGATACTGCCGTATTTGGACGACTTGTTAATCCTGGCAAATTCCCCAGAACTTCTCCTGCGTCATCTAGATGTGACGGTCCAGTTTCTGCAAACCCACGGGTGGCTCATCAACTGGAAGAAGTCATCCCTGATCCCTGCTCAGAGCATGGTGCATCTGGGAGCACTATTGGACACTCACAACCAGCGGTTGTTCCTGTCTCAGGAGAAAGTCCTGAAACTTCAGGACAGGATTGTTGCTTCCTGTCTCAACCGCAAGTGTCGATACATTCGGCGATGCAGGTGCTGGGCCTCATGGTGTCAGCATTCGACATGGTGGAGTACGCTCAATTTAACTCTCGCCCTCTCCAGAGGCTGATTCTAGCCAAATGGGACGGCCTGCCTCACCGGATCAGGTCTCAAATGATCTCATTGACTCCGGAGGTCCGTCTGTCGCTGCTCTGGTGGCTCCGGGACCAACAACTGTGCAGGGGCCGTCCGTTCTGGATATCCGACTGGGTCCTGTTGACGACAGATGCCAGTCTAAGAGGTTGGGGCGCGGTGCTGGAGCAACACTCCCTTCTGGGGCGGTGGACCAAGGAGGAGTCCCTCCTCTCGATCAATATTCTGGAGTTGCGGGCGGTCTTCAATGCCTTGAACCTAGCCCAGCATTTAATTCAGAACCGTCCTGTTCAAGTACAGTCGGACAACGCCACCACAGTGGCTTACATAAATAATCAAGGCGGCACTCGAAGCCGCCTAGCAATGAAGGAAGTCTCACGGATTCTACAGTGGGCAGAACGCCATCTATCGGCCATATCGGCAATATTCATTCCGGGAGTCCTGAATTGGGAAGCGGACTTTCTCAGTCGTCAGGACGTGCATGCCGGCGAGTGGGGCCTCCATCCAGAAGTGTTTCAACTCCTAGTGGAAAGGTGGGGCCTTCCAGACGTAGATATGATGGCGTCTCGACACAATCACATGGTTCCGGTCTTCAGAACAAGGACAAGGGATCCTCAAGCAGCATTCGTGGATGCGCTGGCGGTACCGTGGAGGTTTTGGCTGCCGTACTTGTTCCCTCCGGTGTCACTCCTGCCCAGGGTAATTCGGAAGTTCAAGCAAGAAAAAGGAATTCTGCTTCTCATAGCTCCAGCGTGGCCCAGACGGCACTGGTTCTCAGACCTGCAAGGCCTATCGCCAAAGCGTCCAATTCTACTTCCACAACGCCCAGACCTCCTCGTTCAGGGCCCCTGTGTCTACCAGGACCTAGCCCGGGTGTCTTTGACGGCGTGGCTCTTGAAGCTTCCGTCTTAAGGGCTAAAGGGTTTTCTGAGGCGGTCATTCAAACTATGTTGCGGGCCCGGAAACCAGCTTCTGCTCGGATTTACTATAGGGTCTGGCATTCTTACTTTGTTTGGTGCGCATCTAACGATTATGCCGCTTCCAAGTTTAGTATAGCCAAGTTGTTGGCTTTTCTTCAGCAGGGCCTGGACTTAGGCCTGCGTCTGGCCTCCCTCAAGGTTCAAATATCTGCCTTGTCGTTGTGGTTTCAGAGAAAAATTGCGACCTTACCTGATGTGCATACCTTTACTCAGGGCGTGTTGCGTATCCAACCTCCCTATGTCCCGCCTGTGGCTCCTTGGGACTTGTCGGTGGTTTTGGAGGCGTTACAAGAGTCTCTCCGTTTTAACCTCTTGGTTCAGCTGACATTAAGTGGCTTTCCCTTAAGGTGGTGTTTCTGCTGGCTATTGCTTCAGCTAGAAGAGTGTCGGATTTGGGTGCCTTGTCCTGTAGTTCCCCATATCTGATATTTCACCGTGACTGGGCGGTTCTTAGGACTCGTCCCGGCTATCTACCTAAGGTGGTTTCTTCGTTCCACCTTAATCAGGAGATTGTAGTTCCGGCACTTGTTTCTCCTGATCTGTCTCCCAAAGAGCGGTCTTTGGATGTGGTACGGGCTCTCCGTATCTATGTGAAGAGAACTGTTCCTATTAGGAAATCTGATTCTCTTTTTGTTGTTTGGGTTTCACAAACGGGGCTGGCCTGCTCACAAGCAAACTCTGGCCAGATGGATTAGAATGGTGATTGCACATGCTTATGTGAAGGCTGAGACAAAAAACCCCAAGCGCTCTGGTATCTGATAATAACACTTCTACTTGAATTGTTAAATCACACTAGTATCAAATAATTATAGTAGCAGGTAGTGACCATTATTAATCACACATCCATATGGAAGAAAAAGTATTGTTTTATTTAAAATATATCTGCACAAAGTAACACACTTTATTTCTTAACTATCTATAGTAAAAGTGAGTCCTAATACCGGTATACTACATATATGACAGTACAACATATAACATATAATTTTTAGAAAAGTCCAAAAAAATCCAAGAAAATGTAAAAAATATATCTGAAAAAGTCTAGCACCTTGAAGGATATAAGTGCTTTTATCCCTTCTCTGGTGTATCAACTGGTAAGTCCAGAATAGTTAATGATGTCCTTCTTAGGGAAATCCTATCAGGCTGGTAGTGTCCATATTTAATTCAAAGGGCATTTTTATTACACAACTTGATTCGTTTTCCAAAGTTGGGGATCACCGCAACTTACTTGTAAATCCGTGGATGGTAAGGAGAGCAAAGCATCGGATGTCCGCCGGCAGACGTGTTGTGGTGCTCTAGCATCAACTAGTTTCGCCTGTCTAGCAGGCTTCGTCAGGATGTATTGATTAATATTGGTAAGACCCATGTAGTAGTTAATGCTAAAAATGTATGCAGTTTATTGCAGTTAAAGTGGTTGTGGGATCTCAGTACTACAAACCAATACAATACATCTTTCTTGGGCTCTGACCAATCAGAGTGCAAATGCTCTATGTTGCATACAAGTTGAGATGCTGATTGGCCTGTCGCTAGCATCAGTGCTCAAGTAATACATCTTGTATTCTCTTGCTAAATCAGGGGCGTAGAGAGCCACACCGGGCCCCGCTAATGAACATGGGACGTGTCCACATCCCCTAAAAATAATAGAATGTAAACAGCCCAGGCGCGGGGGAGTGCATCGGCTTACTACCTTGCTTACGGGAAGCAGGCTTCTCCTCCTCGGCCAGCGCAATCTTCCCAGTGAAATACGATGGCGCATGTGCACTAGAGAGCAGTGACTCTGGCACAGTGTCAGAGTCTTTGCTTTCAATGTGTGGGCGCCATCTTCCTGAAGATATCACTGGGAAGATGGCGCCGACCTGTTTAGGAATAGTCATGAAAGGGGGGCAGTGGACTCAGGCCCCACCAGCAGTCTGGGCCCGGTTAATTAGTACCTGCAGCAACTCGTGCTGATAATGGTCTAGGCTGTTCTTTCAAGCGGGTTATAGTGGCGACCCCCGGTGGGCCTCACTGCTGGCGGACCCACCTTCTCCTCTAGGGATCAAGTTCCAGACAATGCACTTGAGTTGTACATATGTCAAGTGTTATGATGTATTCACTACAGAGCATTGCTATTTTTATCATGCATGCACTTGCAGTATTTACTATATATCAAAGGGCCCAAACCATGTATTCTCTAATGGTTAGCCAAAACCTTTGTGGTGGCTGCCCACACCCTTAAGCATGGGCATGCCCCAGTCCGGCACTGGTGGCGGCTCATCCACAGAATAGCTGACTCTGAATACATTCAGAAATGCATCTATTTTGAAGTAGGTAATGCAGCCACAGGTGTGTTTTGTGCTACTCTGAATCAGCCCAATAGATGACAGCTTTCTAGGACTCCAGTGCGGAAGGTCCTGTAGCAGGAGGTCTCAGGAGCAACTGTGAGGGGTGCGGTGAAAGTAAAGTATGGTGAACAAGATTTTTCTATGCAAGCTGTGCTAAAAGTATTGAAACATTGCTAGCTATATGCGAATATAGTGACTTGATTTAACAGTTATCCCATATTTTGCTTAATTCTCACCCCCTTACCTTACAAGGCCAGTGAGCTTCTGTCATATGAAGCCCTGGAGGGAGGTACAGCAACATGTGGTTCAAGCCATACATTTTTACACTTACACCGCACACTAGGCACTGTGAAATATATAAGCTTAGAAGGAAGGATGTCCAGCGCTCGTATATAAGAGTATCTTAAATTGTCCTCAGGCTGCAACCTCTTTTTTGAAGTACCTCTAACTTCAATCTAGATATGGGAAATTGCAGAGTCAGGTGCGCCAGATGGACAATTTTGGCTGAAAAAATGGGGATATGATTATAATAACACTCAGGCTAGTTGATTTTAAATAACAATTATGTTTTTTATTTTAAACTAAAAATTACATCTGTATATACACAAACTGAGATCTTGCACAGTTGTGTCTGGATTGTTGTTAGTTAGCTTTTTGTTTTGTTTTTCATTCTCTACCAGACGGACTTACATACCAGCACTGACCATAGGCTCTGAACATTTCAAACAAACCATAGACACTACAGAGGTGGGACGCCACCAACCTGAAGTGTCCTCATCCCCCAATATCACAATCCCCTTCCCCTACCTACTAACAACAATCCAGACACAACTGTGCAAGATCTCAGTTTGTGTATATACAGATGTAATTTTTAGTTTAAAATAAAAAACATAATTGTTATTTAAAATCAACTAGCCTGAGTGTTATTATAATCATATCCCCATTTTTTCAGCCAAAATTGTCCATCTGGCGCACCTGACTCTGCAATTTCCCACTGTGAAATATATGTATATCTTCATAAGAAAAGTCTCCTTCAAGTAAATAAAAGCTTCAGAAAGCTAAAATAGGAGCTTGTTGTGGGACCAGTGCTAGATTTGTTATTGAAATAAATCAATTATTAATACCAACCTCAAACTGATTGAATAGGGACTCTTCTGTAGTGAGCATGTTATTAATAGCCTTATTTATGCTTATCATTATAAATATTGGAGGCATTTAAAAGTCATCCTTCTAAATATTGTTACTATGCAAGACACTACTGCAAAACTCAAGGTTCATTTAAAAAAAAAGAAAAAATGTCGCTCCGACCTTCATTACATCGTAAATGTGGTCCCAGGATCTGATATGTTGGTCCTTCGGGCTGGCAGATCAGCTGGGGACACATCGTCCCAGTTTGTACCCAGTCACAATTAATTGCATTTGCACAACAAAAAGAGGAGTCTTGGAGTAAAATTGTTGCTGCACTGCCAAGACTGCTTTTTGTTACACTTCTGGGGTATTTGATGCTGTCAGACCAGGGTTAGAATCAGGGCATGGAGTTTAATGGATGCCACAGTATTCACCAAGAAACTCTGCAAGGCAGGCTAGGCTTCTCTGCTGGGGGCCTCCAGGTAGTGGCTCTCTAAACTGCTCCTTGGAGGTGACAATGAAGGCGTGCTACAAAATCTGCAGACAGGAGAATGGTCAAAGGTCAGGGCCAAAGGCACAGGTTCAAAACACTTAGACAAGCCAGAGATCAGGGTCACAAGCAAAGGTTCACAACAGAGAGACAGGCCGAGGTTGTGGTCAGGGGCATAGATTCTGAACAGTTCGACAGGCTGGGTTCGGTACACTGGAAACCAGGCATAAATCTGAACAAATAAAGCTGTAGCACAGAGAATTATTTGAAACTTTGGCAAAAGTATGGCACACAGAGAGAGTGTATATTGGCTGGGCAATCTGAATCTGTCACCAAGCTGATGTCACCAGTCAGCTGATCCATATGGGTAAATTGTCAGCAGTGACGCATGCACACCACTGGAAGGTGAAGCTGCAGCACACCAACCGAGCCCCAGATGACAGGAACACAGCTGGGGCCCGTGGTTTACAGCAGCAGGGGGAGAGGATGCCATAAACTGCAGCCCCAGAACCGTCTGCCAGTCACTAGACAGCAGGGAGGGACATCCCATCGCCATAGTGGGAAACAGATAGCTCAGCACAGCACTTGACACATTCATAATTAGAGATGAACTCACCTTGCAGATGATGCCCTTTCACTTGTGTAGGCGAACAGCACTGTTAATATGCAAGTGCAGACACAAAAGATGCATCTTATATAGTGTGGCTCATCTGTAAATACATTAGTTGCAAGACATATATTTTACAAGAACATAAAATTGGTGCAGATTTGGGCATTGATAATGATTGTCACATCAGATGCATCTATATACTAGATTTAAGGTTGCACATATCAAAAAGTGCAGACATGAAAACGCAAATATGCAGATGCATCTTAGCTTCTTTGCATTTTTACATTGATGTCGGGCCCTCGGTGTCAACTACATGAAATGCATAATACAATGTGTGTCTTCTTCTTCAGACAATTGCTTGATATCATCCTGTTCCCTTGCGTGGCAATGCCAGCCTTACTAAGTCTCAGCTTGCTGCATTACACACAGTTACTCTAATTCTTAGCACAAATTAGCCCCCAGCAAAGGTGCAGACATTCCTTATCTTTTCTGACAGCGGCGGATACTGTTCTGGACATCAGTGTTTTATTAACTCTGTTTTCTGTTGTAAGCTAAATAAAAGAGGAAATGTTATATGTTTCTCATTTGGATATAAAATGCACAGTAGATTATTGGATTAGATATTTTATGATGTTAAATATAGTACACATGCCAAATAGGTTGGCGGTGACCGGGCTACCGACGACCACCATACCGGCGCTGGAATCCCGACATCTTTTCTCCCTCTTGGGGGTCCACGACCCCCCTGGAGGGAGAATAGATAGCATGGCGCACGTACCTGCAAGGGGCTCATTTGCGCTCGCCCAGCTGTCTGTATGCCGGCGCCGGTATGCTGGCCGCCGGCCTCACATACTACACCCTTTAAAAATATAGCTGGACTGGTAGCATAAGTCTAAAACTATATTAAAGTACATATCCACATGATCAGAATACTCTATTCATCCTGCTGCTTTTATAGACAATTTCTTGGAAGGGGACATTAACTGATACAGTATAAGTTGGGCATTCTGCAGAATGGTGGAGCAACAATATTATCATTGGAACTTGTATGTGAAATGGACGATTACACCATGAAACTCTATATCAGGCCTGGCCAACTTGTGGCTTTTCAGCTGTTGTGATACTACACATCCCAGCATGCCCTGCCACAGTTTTAGCATTCCCTAATAGCAAAACTGTGGAAGGCATGCTGGGGATTGTAGTTTTACAACAGCTGGAGAGCCGCAGGTTGGTCAGGCCAGCTCTTTTTGCACAACTTTGCTCATCACTTTGCCTATCCCCAGTGAATGATGTATCATAATGTTCTGGCTTTGTGTGAATACCCAGTGGGTAATACATTGACTCAGAGGAACCAGTTGGTCATAAATTGACCCAGTAAATGGCTATATCAAAAGTTGCAACTTATTTTCATGTAGTAATTTTTAAGAGGGTACTTTAAAACTCTCCTTTATAATATTATTATTATTATTATTATTATTAATGGGTATGGGTCGTTGGGCCGACCATGGAAGGTCGACAGGGACAATAGGTCGACATGTACTAGGTTGACAGGTCAAAAGGTCGACATGGGTTTTTGGACTTTTTATGGTGTCGTTTTTTTTCATAAAGTGACGGGGAACCCCAATTAGTGCACAGTGTCCCCTCGCATAGCTCGCTTCACTCACCATGCTTCGGGCAAGGTTACCGTTCCCAATTGTAGTCCACGTGGTTCGTTAAGTATGAAAAAGTCCAAAAAATGAATAAAAAAAATGTGAAGATCTCATGTCGTCCTTTTGACCTATTGACCATGTCGACCTATTGACCATGTCGACCTAATGCATGTCGACCTTCAGTGGTCGACCTAATGACTGTCGACCTAACGACCGCATACCATTAATAATAATAATAATATTAATAATAATATATTTATACTACAATAAGCCATTTCAATAGAAGATGGGTGGTAGAAGGGATTTTCTCCTACCTGTTGTCAATTGTTATTCATGTAAAAATTATTAACTTAAAACAGTGCTGTAACTTTTAATCTGTACTTAATTAAACAACTTTCTGTTACATTACGCTTATAATACAGTAGTGACCAACTCTAATTTTGAAACCAATTCAAAAGGTACAATATAGTTCCTCCTCTATTGTTCCTCTTGGGTGTCAAATGCATTTTAAAATGTATAAAGAATCCTATTCACACCAATCCTGCTTATATACAGTAGGTGCTGAAGAAAAGACTTAGGGTGGGTACACACTAGAGCGATGGCCAATTGTCCCGAGATTCAGGGCAAATTCCTTTCAGCCCGGACTATGCGAAATTGCCCGTACACAGTACATGATGTAATGAATGACGGAACGATACCTTGTTCTGTCCATCATTACACTGCACAGCCCCACGTACGATATCGTCTGATTGGCCGTGCAGCGCTGTCACATGCGGCCTGCGGGAGAGCACAATTATGCATACACACTCTAATACAGCAAATGGCCACGATATCATTCTAGTGTTACCTACCCTTACATAGAATAATAACTAAAGCTGGATCTACAGATATACCCAATTAGCCAACAGAAAGCTAAGAGAAATCATGGATTCTATGTCAGAAGAATTCCCAGCTGATGTCTAAGGGCCTGATTCAAAGTTCACAACTCCGATGTTTACCGATCTGTACTGCCATGCCTTGTGTCATTCTCTGTCTGCTAGATCTCTCCCAGAACCCTAAAGCCACAGCAAATCTGACATGTTTGGAGAAACGTAGTGGAGGCAGCACTCCCATTTTCTAGATGTGCTGTGGCTAAGGTATGGTTCTGCCAATGCAGATTTTTTTGGCCCCACTAGGGGAGTTCCGTCGCCCATTCTGAGTACGCTTAGATTTAAGGGGGGGTACACACGTATGTATGCTTAATTTCTAAGCAGTCTGACTAGATTGTTTAGAAAAGAAGCACACATCTCTCCGTGTGTATGCCCCATAGCGATAGCGATGCACGGGCCCGCGCGTCGCTATCGCTGACTCTAGATTGCTTAGAAAAGAAGCACACATCTCTCCGTGTGTATGCCCCACAGCGATTGCGATGCATGGCCCCGCGCGTCACTATCGCTGACTCTAGATAGGCCTGCATGCAGGTGAAACCTAGTTAGATCGCTCATTTAACCGCTGAATGAAGTGAGTGCCCCCCTCGCTCAGCACACATCGCGCGGGGTGCTGTGCCAGGGAGAGATGTGTGCTGAGCGTTCTGTGATAGATTGCTCAGCACACATCTCCCCGTGTGTACCACCCTTTAAACAGATGAGCGATGACCGCGACCATCACAACAGTCTTTTTTTTTTCTTTAGACTCCTCATGTGACATTAACACATTTTCTCCTCGCTGCCATATTACAGTGACCTTATATACAGATCATATAAAAGATGCTTTTGGAGTATGAATTACGATAGCATTCTTACTCATTGATATAGATTATTATTGCTGTAGTCCTAAACTGCTAATAAGAACAATCAGAAACAAATATACAATATAATAGGAAAAATAATAATAAGTATGCTAAAAGATTGACACTAAGAAACAAATGTAATAGCCTGCGAATTGCGGCAAGTTAATTGATTTTGGCGTTTTAGGCATGAGATTTAAAGTGCTACACTTTTTAAAGGCAAAATCAACCTTGTTTTGCGGAAAAAATAATAATTTGTTGCTTTAAATCTCTGGGCTAAATCTGCAAAATGTTATCACTTGCCGCAACTCGCTGGCTATTACATGTAGCCCTAAAAGCGTTTTCTGAAGCTTGAGAACCCACTTCAGCTCCTTTGTCCATTCAGTACTGGTGGTGTGTACAGTTTGGTTCTGCAGTGCTCTTGTGTATCATATTTTTACATTGGAATGTGGAAGGTTTACATTACAAATATATATTGAAATATAAATATTGGACCACAGTATTTTAAGGGGAAACACAAATCATTAACTTTGAATGTATCTTGACTATTGTCTCTAAAAACCACATGAAGAAATTCACAATCGCAAACAAACATATTTTTCATGTTTGTATTTTTTAATCTTTCTAACTAATTAAATGACTATATGCACATTTTTGGAAACTAGCATTAAAATGATAATTAGATATGCACATTTACAATAAAGCCAACAGGAATAGCACTCATTACTACTTTATCTGAAGAAAACAGTTGCTCTGCAGGATATGTAAAATATGTAGTATTTTCTTTTAATTATGTATCAATGACTTTGTAGTGATGGCTCCCAGTAATTTAGCTTGGAAAAACAGGATATTTTATCAGATCATGAAAGCTCAAGATGATTGAATACTCCCAGCCGAGAGATGGCAGCTATTTAATATAAAACAATCTATATAATATGAATATAAGTCATAGACGGGTCAAGGGCCTAACAAGCATCTGTATTGAATTTCATTATTAGTCATACCTCTGTCGTGCGTGTCTGGCTGCCCAGCTGACTCCAGATGCTGATACATTACAGTTAGAATGTCAATCAGCCCCGGCACCAGTCTATTTCCAGTAGTGTAGTGCCTTAGTTCTCGAGTTACCCAAAACCTGTGGTCACAGGAGTAACAACACTGGTGCTTTGTCCTTGAAAATGTGTTGTGTTTTTTTCTGTGGGTTATAAAAGTCGTGTGTTCAGATCTATTGGTGCTAGTGGTAATAACAGGAAAACTGACCGCTGCTATCAACTACTCAGGGTCCTACAAACCCTTCCATTACACCATCTAGAGGAGTATCTGTTATTTTGTATTGCAGTGCAGTATGATTGGTGGATTTGCATTTACTCAAACCCCTATTCTGTGCACATGACTTATTCACCAGTCAAGTGTAAAAGAAGCTAAAACCATAATAAATGTAAAAATATTTAGTTGATTGCCAAGGCATTTATTGTCTTTCTGGTGCACTATAACCATTGAACATGTCTTACACTACGTCTGAAGAGAAACTTAAGGTGCATACACATTAGACGACGTCGCTCTATGAGCGACGTCATCTAGTGTTTCCCCTCCCGGGCTGGGCAGTCGCCCATACACACTGAGCTATATGACAGCTCATATCACTCAGTGACGTCATGCAGCGGCCGGCCATACAGGCATCTCCTGGACGACAGTCCAGATCGAGCATGCATGCACTGCTGACAGCGAGGATCGTTGCCGCCCCGCGGTGCTGCTCATCGATTGTTGCTGGCGGCATACACACTTGCCGAGAAACATCGCTCATTTTCTCAGCAAGTGTGTATGCACCTTTACTTGTCACTAAATAATTTTCTCTGACGTCCTAGTGGATGCTGGGACTCCGTCAGGACCATGGGGATTAGCGGCTCCGCAGGAGACAGGGCACAAAAATAAAAGCTTTAGGACTAGGTGGTGTGCACTGGCTCCTCCCCCTATGACCCTCCTCCAAGCCTCAGTTAGGTTTTTGTGCCCGTCCGAGCAGGGTGCAATCTAGGTGGCTCTCCTAAAGAGCTGCTTAGAAAAAGTTATTAGGTTTTTTATTTTCAGTGAGTCCTGCTGGCAACAGGCTCACTGCAACGACGGACTTAGGGGAGAAGAAGTGAACTCACCTGCGTGCAGGATGGATTGGCTTCTTAGGCTACTGGACACCATTAGCTCCAGAGGGATCGAACACAGGCCCAGCCATGGAGTCCGGTCCCGGAGCCGCGCCGCCGACCCCCTTGCAGATGCCGAAAAGTGAAGAGGTCCAGAAACCGGCGGCAGAAGACTTTTCAGTCTTCATGAGGTAGCGCACAGCACTGCAGCTGTGCGCCATTGTTGTCAGCACACTTCACACCAGCGGTCACTGAGGGTGCAGGGCGCTGGGGGGGGGGGGGCGCCCTGGGCAGCAATGATAATACCTTGTTCTGGCTAAAAATACATCACATATAGCCCCTGGGGCTATATGGATGTATTTAACCCCTGCCAGGTCTCACAAACACCGGGAGAAGAGCCCGCCGAAATAGGGGGCGGGGCCTATCTCCTCAGCACACAGCGCCATTTTCCTGCACAGCTCCGCTGCGAGGAAGGCTCCCAGGACTCTCCCCTGCACTGCACTACAGAAACAGGGTAAAAAAAACAGAGAGGGGGGGCACTTTTTTGGTGATATTGATATATTAAGCTGCTATAAAGGAAACAACACTTCTGTAGGGTTGTTCCTATATATTTATAGCGCTTGGGTGTGTGCTGGCAAACTCTCCCTCTGTCTCCCCAAAGGGCTAGTGGGGTCCTGTCTTCGATAAGAGCATTCCCTGTGTGTCTGCTGTGTGTCGGTACGTGTGTGTCGACATGTATGAGGACGATGTTGGTGTGGAGGCGGAGCAATTGCCGGTAATGGTGATGTCACCCCCTAGGGAGTCGACACCGGAATGGATGGCTTTGTTTATGGAATTACGTGATAATGTCAGCACGTTACAAAAATCAGTTGACGACATGAGACGGCCGGCAAACCAGTTAGTACCTGTCCAGGCGTCTCAGACACCATCAAGGGCTGTAAAACGCCCTTTACCTCAGTCGGTCGACACAGACCCAGACACGGACACCGAATCTAGTGTCGACGGTGAAGAAACAAACGTATTTTCCAGTAGGGCCACACGTTATATGATCACGGCAATGAAGGAGGCTTTGCATATCTCTGATACTGCAAGTACCACAAAAAGGGGTATTATGTGGGGTCTGAAAAAACTACCTGTAGTTTTTCCTGAATCAGAGGAATTGAATGAAGTGTGTGATGAAGCGTGGGTTAACCCCGATAGAAAACTGCTAATTTCAAAGAAGTTATTGGCATTATATCCTTTCCCGCCAGAGGTTAGGGCGCGCTGGGAAACACCCCCTAGGGTGGATAAGGCACTCACACGCTTATCAAAACAAGTGGCGTTACCGTCTCCTGAAACGGCCGCCCTCAAGGATCCAGCTGATAGGAGGCTGGAAACTACCCTGAAAAGTATATACACTCATACTGGTGTTATACTGCGACCAGCCATCGCCTCAGCATGGATGTGCAGTGCTGGGGTGGTTTGGTCGGATTCCCTGACTGAAAATATTGATACCCTGGATAGGGACAGTATTTTATTGACTATAGAGCAATTAAAGGATGCTTTTCTTTATATGCGAGATGCTCAGAGGGATATTTGCACTCTGGCATCGAGAGTAAGTGCGATGTCCATATCTGCCAGAAGAAGTTTATGGACGCGACAGTGGTCAGGTGATGCGGATTCCAAACGGCATATGGAAGTATTGCCGTATAAAGGGGAGGAATTATTTGGGGTCGGTCTATCGGATTTGGTGGCCACGGCAACAGCCGGGAAATCCACCTTTTTACCTCAGGTCCCCTCCCAACAGAAAAAGACACCGTCTTTTCAGCCGCAGTCCTTTCGTTCCTATAAGAACAAGCGGGCAAAAGGACAGTCATATCTGCCCCGAGGCAAAGGAAAGGGTAAGAGAGTGCACCAAGCAGCTCCCTCCCAGGAGCAGAAGCCCTCCCTGGCTTCTGCAAAGCCCTCAGCATGACGTTGGGGCTTTACAAGCGGACTCAGGGGCGGTGGGGGGTCGACTCAAGAATTTCAGCGCACAGTGGGCTCACTCACAGGTGGACCCCTGGATCCTGCAGGTAGTATCTCAGGGTTACAGGTTGGAATTCGAGAAGTCTCCCCCTCGCCGGTTCCTAAAGTCTGCTCTGCCAACGTCTCCCTCAGACAGGGCGACGGTATTGGAAGCCATTCACAAGCTGTATTCTCAGCAGGTGATAGTCAAGGTACCCCTCCTACAACAGGGAAAGGGGTATTATTCCACACTATTTGTGGTACCGAAGCCGGACGGCTCGGTAAGACCTATTCTAAATCTGAAATCTTTGAACCTGTACATACAAAAATTCAAGTTCAAGATGGAGTCACTCAGAGCAGTGATAGCGAATCTGGAAGAAGGGGACTTTATGGTGTCCCTGGACATCAAGGATGCTTACCTGCATGTCCCAATTTGCCCTTCACATCAAGGGTACCTCAGGTTCGTGGTGCAAAACTGTCATTATCAGTTTCAGACGCTGCCGTTTGGATTGTCCACGGCACCTCGGGTCTTTACCAAGGTAATGGCCGAAATGATGTTTCTTCTGCGAAGAAAAGGCGTATTAATTATCCCTTACTTGGACGATCTCCTGATAAGGGCAAGGTCCAGAGAACAGCTGGAGGACGTAGTAGCACTAACCCAAGTAGTGCTGCAACAGCACGGGTGGATTCTGAATTTTCCAAAATCTCAATTGACCCCGACGACACGTCTGCTGTTCCTGGGAATGATTCTGGACACGGTTCAGAAAAAGGTGTTTCTTCCGGAGGAGAAAGCCAGGGAGTTATCCGAACTTGTCAGGAACCTCCTAAAACCAGGAAAAGTGTCTGTGCATCAATGCACAAGAGTCCTGGGAAAAATGGTGGCTTCTTACGAAGCGATTCCATTCGGCAGATTCCACGCACGAACTTTTCAGTGGGATCTGCTGGACAAATGGTCCGGATCGCATCTGCAGATGCATCAGCGGATAACTTTGTCTCCACGGACAAGGGTGTCTCTTCTGTGGTGGTTGCAGAGTGCTCATCTGTTAGAGGGCCGCAGATTCGGCATACAGGACTGGGTCCTGGTGACCACGGATGCCAGTCTGAGAGGCTGGGGAGCGGTCACACAGGGAAGAAACTTCCAGGGAGTGTGGTCAAGCCTGGAGATGTCTCTTCACATAAATATACTGGAGCTAAGAGCGATTTACAATGCTCTAAGCCTGGCAAAACCCCTGCTTCAGGGTCAGCCGGTGTTGATCCAGTCGGACAACATCACGGCAGTCGCCCACGTAAACAGACAGGGCGGCACAAGAAGCAGGAGGGCAATGGCAGAAGCTGCAAGGATTCTTCGCTGGGCGGAAGATCATGTGATAGCACTGTCAGCAGTGTTCATTCCGGGAGTGGACAACTGGGAAGCGAACTTCCTCAGCAGACACGATCTACACCCGGGAGAGTGGGGACTTCATCCAGAAGTCTTCCACATGATTGTGAACCGTTGGGAAAAACCAAAGGTGGATATGATGGCGTCCCGCCTCAACAAAAAACTGGACAGGTATTGCGCCAGGTCAAGAGACCCTCAGGCAATAGCTGTGGACGCTCTGGTAACACCGTGGGTGTTCCAGTCAGTGTATGTGTTTCCTCCTCTGCCTCTCATACCAAAAGTACTGAGAATTATACGGCAAAGGGGAGTAAGAACGATACTCGTGGCTCCGAATTGGCCAAGAAGAACTTGGTACCCGGAACTTCAGGAGATGCTCACGGAAGATCCGTGGCCTCTACCTCTAAGACGGGACCTGCTTCAGCAGGGACCGTGTCTATTCCAAGACTTACCGCGGCTGCGTTTGACGGCATGGCGGTTGAACGCCGAATTCTAAGGGAAAAAGGCATTCCGGAAGAGGTCATCCCTACCCTGGTAAAAGCCAGGAAGGAGGTGACTGCACAACATTATCACCGCATTTGGAGAAAATATGTTGCGTGGTGTGAGGCCAGGAAGGCCCCGACGGAGGAATTTCAACTGGGTCGATTCCTACATTTCCTGCAAACAGGATTGTCTATGGGCCTCAAATTAGGGTCCATTAAGGTTCAAATTTCGGCCCTGTCGATTTTCTTCCAGAAAGAATTGGCTTCAGTTCCTGAAGTCCAGACTTTTGTAAAAGGAGTACTACATATACAGCCCCCGGTTGTGCCCCCAGTGGCTCCGTGGGATCTTAATGTAGTTTTGGATTTTCTCAAATCCCATTGGTTTGAGCCACTCAAATCGGTGGATTTGAAATATCTTACATGGAAAGTAACCATGCTACTGGTCCTGGCTTCAGCCAGGAGAGTGTCAGAATTGGCGGCTTTATCGTATAGGGGCCCATATCTGATTTTCCATTCGGACAGGGCAGAACTGCGGACGCGTCCTCAGTTTCTGCCTAAGGTGGTTTCAGCGTTTCACCTGAACCAGCCTATTGTGGTGCCTGCGGCTACTAGCGATTTGGAGGATTCCAAGTTGCTGGACGTTGTCAGGGCATTGAAAATATATATTTCAAGGACGGCTGGAGTCAGAAAATCTGACTCGCTGTTTATACTGTATGCACCCAACAAGCTGGGTGCTCCTGCTTCTAAGCAGACGATTGCTCGTTGGATTTGTAGCACAATTCAACTTGCACATTCTGTGGCAGGCCTGCCACAGCCTAAATCTATCAAGGCCCATTCCACAAGGAAGGTGGGCTCATCTTGGGCGGCTGCCCGAGGGGTCTCGGCATTACAACTCTGCCGAGCAGCTACGTGGTCGGGGGAGAACACGTTTGTAAAATTCTACAAATTTGATACCCTGGCTAAAGAGGACCTGGAGTTCTCTCATTCGGTGCTGCAGAGTCATCCGCACTCTCCCGCCCGTTTGGGAGCTTTGGTATAATCCCCATGGTCCTGACGGAGTCCCAGCATCCACTAGGACGTCAGAGAAAATAAGATTTTACTTACCGATAAATCTATTTCTCGTAGTCCGTAGTGGATGCTGGGCGCCCATCCCAAGTGCGGATTGTCTGCAATACTTGTACATAGTTATTGTTACAAAAAAATCGGGTTGTTATTGTTGTGAGCTGTCTGTTCAGAGGCTCCTACGTTTGTCATACTGTTAACTGGGTTCAGATCACAGGTTGTACGGTGTGATTGGTGTGGCTGGTATGAGTCTTACCCGGGATTCAAAATCCTTCCTTATTGTGTACGCTCGTCCGGGCACAGTATCCTAACTGAGGCTTGGAGGAGGGTCATAGGGGGAGGAGCCAGTGCACACCACCTAGTCCTAAAGCTTTTATTTTTGTGCCCTGTCTCCTGCGGAGCCGCTAATCCCCATGGTCCTGACGGAGTCCCAGCATCCACTACGGACTACGAGAAATAGATTTATCGGTAAGTAAAATCTTATTTTTACTCAGTGACTGAGAAAAATGCAACAATAAGCAAACAAAAAAATAATAAGCAAACTAGAGCTTGTCTATGATCTTTGTGTTGGGCCACACACTGATCTATTCTAGTACCCAAGAGGCACAGGAACTGAATGAAGGAACCCACCAAGGAGTGAAGATAGATTAGTACGTGGACCATATGTTATACTCTTTACACTTAGCTGGCCCAGAAGATAGTACAGATGAGTCCTCGTACATCTAGTCTAAATACACTGCCCAGTGCGAGATGCCTGACGGCAATGAGCCGCAAGGTCCCATGCATCTCTCCTGGGTCATTCTTGCCGATTAGTTTGATATGTGACACTTATATACCTGTGTCTGACTGAGAGTCTATATATGGTGCACAATGGAATTTGGCATGGGAAAAAGCCACGTCCGCTGTATCATAGCATTGCATATACGGAATCAGAGACTCGGTCATACACAGATATACACGTGTTGCATATCAGAATAATCAGCACTGTCTTCTTGTGCGGCCTAACTGCATACAAAAATAAGCAATGCTTTACCTAGTGTAAATCCAGTAATTGTGCATAGACGATTGTCACACAAAGTTCCAGGATTTCAAACTCAGAGTTGTGATAAATTATTAGGAGCAGTTTCATGGGAGAAACTGGACTAGATGACTGAAATCTCTAACCTAATCTCTAACCTCTAACCTCCCAAGGTACCAGATGGGAGGATCAGGATGCTGTACCAAAGCAGAAATACCAGGGTCACACTGGTACAACCCAAAGATAACCAGTAACACAGTTCAGCAGTAGAGAGCAGAATGCTTGATACTCATCAGTGCAAATGAAATTATATGATTGCAACAGATATTAGCTGTCCGTGAATGTATCAAGCAACAGGAAAAGCAGAATAGTGGCTAAAGTCAAGGTGTGTCTGGGTGGAGAACAACTGAGCCAGTACAAAGCAGCTTGGGGTTACAGGCAGACAATTGATCTAGACAGATCTATATCGGTTTCTATGGGCAACATCCCATCTTAAATAGAACTCCCATCTTAGTAAATTTACCCTTTAGCTTCAACTGCCTAAGGCAGTATAACCTATACATATGGACCTGCTTTATAGGCATGCTATAGTATATGTATAGAAATTGATATACAGTAGTAATATGGTTTAAAGGACCACAAAAAAAAAAAGAAGATCTTAGAATGGATGCATTGTTCAGTGTTCTCCTGACATGCCACTGCAGCTCTGTTAAATAGGCTGACCATATTATCCCTTTAACCTGGGACACTCATGAATTATACCCCTTTTACACTCGCACTCCCGGGATGCTTCCCGGGATGCATTCCCGGGACTGACCCCTTTCACACTGCACTAAGACCTGGGATCGACCCGGGACAGCCCCATTCACACTGATCCAGGGATATCACTGCAAATGCATATGTATGTCATTAGAAATGGCCTTTTCTGGCTCACATAGATGAGGTCACACTAGTCAACAAAAGGGAGGGGTGAAGAAGAATCAACACAACATGTTTGGCGAATTACATTTTTGTTATTTTTATAGGGTTTGCGGTGTATCTCTGGGTTTTTTGCGCTGTGTGTACTTTGTACCCCCAGCACGGCGTTTGTACACAAAGTCCGTACACGGTACGGGACTCTGTACGCAAACGGTGTACAAAGTACGTAGGTTGCGTACAGAGAATAGCGGCCGCAGCGGCTTTCTCTTACGCTTCCTGGACGCTCTCCAGGGCTCTGAAAGATGACTTCATCTTTTCAGAGCCCAAGAAAGCTCCAATCCGAGGCCTTTTAACAGTCCCGGGATAGTGAATCCCGGGACGGGCCCTTTCACACTACACAGCTTCCCGGGACGGTCCCGGGACCAACCCTGGACGAGACCTGGGTTGAAATCCCGGGATGCTCGTCCCGGGAAATTGACCCTGTACCCTTTCACACTGAGAAAAATCCCGGGATGATGCGCGTTCACGTGCAAAATCCCGGGATTTTCATGCGAGTGTAAAAGGGGTATTACACAGGTCCTGTGGCTGGCTGACTACAAGCCTGCATTTTACCTGCTTTTAAGCAGCCACAGAACCTGTGTAATTCGTGAGTGTCCCAGGTTAAAGGGATAATATGGTCAGCTTATGTTAAAAAAACAAAAACAAAAAAAACCTTCTATAATTGCTTTCCCGCTTATTACGGATAGCTGGAACTCCCTATGCCTTTAGAATAAGGTTCTGATGAGATTTATACTTGGAAAAAAAAAAGAAGCAGAGAACACCTTCATTTAAGCCAGAGGTTCTCAAATGTGGTCCTCAAGGCACCCCAACGGTCCATGCTTGGCCACAGGTGACTTAATTAGCACCTCAGTCAATTTGATTTAACCATCTGTGCAGAGCCATGGATATACCTAAAACCTGCACTGTTATGGTGCCTTGGGGACATTTGAGAACCTCTGATTTAAGCTATTGTGACATTAATAGCTCCGCCCTATGTATGAATCCACCAATCTGCTGAGCATTTCAAACTAAGCCTACAAGGCTGTCCGTCACAGTCTGCCTGTCTAGTTTGAGAAACACTTCACCCATTACATGCTAAACTGCTGTAGAGGAGTAAAAGAAGCATTATAGATGATTTTACATAGTGCCTTTTGCATTATTCATGACCTACAAAAAACGAAGTCCCTACTGGGGGAACATGAAAAGTCTCCGTGCACTATATGCATTGCCAAATGTCAGCTGTAGAGACAAACTCATATCTGCCCCTAGGCACTTTCCCTTCCACCCCCCTCGCATCTGTGATATTATAATATTCATTCTAGTCTTTGATGTGGTAGCGATATAATAAGGGAGAAGTCCAAGTGGAACAAAACTGAGAAACAATCCCAGCCAGACCATAAGGGGGAATTCTATGCTAAACACTTATGGCCACATTCGGCTGGAGAAATGTGTAGAAATCCACAGTCTAATGCAATGGCGAATAATCTGCAGAACAGCTTAGAAAATTCTGCTCATTTTAAATTTCAGACATTATTTAAAGATAAACGTATCCTTTAAGAAATGAATATGATCTATACCACCTGATACAAAATGCTGTTCTTCAGAGCTCCCAATCTAGTTTATAAATGTAGCAACCTGTGTTGAATTAATTGACAAGTGAGGGTTTTGTTTTGTTTTTATTTGACATTAATAAGCAGGACAGAGCTATATGAGCGCTGTTAATACAGGTGTAAGGTAGGCCTTTGGCAAGCTGTACCTGCTGTAGCACATAGATAGTTTTGTGTGTGTCTTTAATATTGTGACTTACGGTACATGTTATTATTAGGTACATGAATAAAATCAAACTTGTTAATGGTCTTTGTTTGGGGTCTGAAACTAGGCAAGACTGGTTTATATGTTTCAGGCACTTAAATTAATTAGGCATCTTCAGGTTATACACTCATTAAGCATAAGCTGTCTGTGTTTCTATGGTAACTGGTGCATTTGTGCAGACAGCGATTAGAAGTATAACCCACCCAATATATCTTTCGCGTTCTGGGCCTCTGAGTCATCTATGTCATCTCTGAGTCAGATAAATAGACACATCACTTCTGAGACTAATGGTTTCACAATCACATTTATAGGGGTCTGCACAATGACGCTTGTCTTTACATGTTCTCGTGAAAAAGCTACTTATTTCCCTCTGGTCTGTTTGTCTGATAAATTCTTTTTGTAAAAAAAGAATGCTCATCCACCAAACAGTAGCAGAATTTCCAGTTTCACTCCCTCACCAAATTCGGTGGCACTCAATCTTTTTTCGGCTGGGACTCCTGGGGGGATATTCAATTGTTTGAAAAGTCGGTTGGGTTTCTGTTTTTTTCCTGTCTATTAGATAGGGAAAAAACAGACAACCAACTGACTTTTCAAACAATTGAATACCGCGCCTAGTGTCAGTGAATCAGAGTTCTAAGTCCCAAAGAAGTTGTTCCCAGTACCATCAGGGACAACAGAAACAGATTCTGGGACAACACTTTGGGTACCGACTCCCAATCCACAGATTGTACAGTTTTGACTTAAGTCGTAGTGGGCAAAATAATATATTTTAGGAGCCAAAGGTTCTGCACATTACCTACAGATCACAAAATATTAGAACAGCAGTATGACCCAATTAAGCTGGAGAGAATGCATTACTAGTCGATCATAGACTGCGTGAATTGCAGACTTGGGCGATATGCATCAGACCTTTGAGATAGTTTTATTGTATTCCTAATCACTTTGCAGCATGTTGCCATGGTAGGAGGCTACCAAGTGTGAGTGACTAGCTTGCAGGTTTGATCTGCAGAACGGCTCTCTGTGGACAGGTGGATCCATGTTCATAGCAACATGGCCAGTTATGCCAACAGTTTCAGCTTATTGTTTTGTACTATGTGCCCATAAGATTATAGGGGTATCAAGCCTTAAAGAGATATAAAAAGTGGAGAAGTTGCCATTTTCCACCTATCACCTTCTGTAATTTTATAGACTGCTAGATAAATGACAGAAGCTGATAAGTTGCTGTGGCAACATCTCCACTTTATCTTTCTTGAAGGTTTGATACATCTCCCCTTTGGTGACTTCACAATTACTATAATCAGTAGGGCCACATGTGACTCACTTGGAAGTGGTTTTGCACCAGTGCTAGATGCTTGACCACCGCACATACTAATGAGCTCCTACTCTCCACTAGAAGACGCTCTACAAACAAAGTGTTGAAAGGTTGCACTAAGTACCACACGGAATTAAACATTTCTACCACTCTAATACCACCCTTTTATTAACACACACTATATACATGCTCTTCTAAAATACTGAACAGTTGCTCCAGCCTTCTGTATGGCTTTAGATAACCATAGTAGTGTGGGCACGCTGGTACTACCTAAAGTTTTTTTATTGCATTGCTCAGAGAAATGAGCTACAGTACTTCTTCCAAAAAAGCAGTGGGATATAGTCAGGATCCCGGTGGTCGGGATACTGGCGGGCAGAATACCGACGCCGGGATCCCGGCCGCCAGTGCTGCCACAGCTATTCCCACTCCTGGGTATACACGACACACATGGGGTGGTAATACAACCTGCAAGGGGCTGAGCGGACATTCTGGCGGTCAAGATCCAGGTGTCTGTATTCTGACCACTGGGATCCTGGTCGCCGGGATCCCATACCCAACCCAAAGCACCATAGAGTTGCAAGGGAGTTCCCATTAAAAGAATAGGATAAGATTTGAATGTGAAGATACTAGGTGAATGTTATGTTCTTTTGCCTTAAACTGGGTAAGCACTGAGCCAAGACTTACCTATCGGCTGTTTGATGTGTCGTCCTGACGTCACAGCTAGGCAGGCATTTGAGCCCTCCCAACTTTGACTTTAGTCCCCTCAGCAAGTGTGCCGACCGCCCATACACACAGATGCGCCAATATATCTGTATATGTATAATATCGGCCATCGGCTGTGCTGCCAGCCGACATGATACGTCTGTGAACGATGTCATTTACAGACATATTGGGGGTACATAGCCACTTGCAATGTATGAGCCGTTTGTTCAAATGGCTGATATATATCGTCCAGTGTGTACCTAGCTTTACAGCTGAATGGTTTTGTCTTATGTGTCAGCCAGCTTTAGGAGATCCAAATCACTTAAGCATAATAGCTGGTTAAAACCGCAAACAAGTTTAACACAATACATGTAATGATTCTACTCTAAAGAGGTTATCTTCACCTTTCTCCTGAAGTTTGGTTCCAGACTCATGAGTCATAAAATTACAGTCTATCATCCCAGTATGGACCAAGCCCTATATCTTCCCACATATGATGGGTACATTAGTCGAAAAGTTAAATTGTTATACCAGATAACTCATTTCAGAACTGTCCAAAAGAGACAATTCTTTTTTAAAGGGTACTTCTGTCCATGGGTCGATGTCCTCATTATTCATAGTCTGGTTCCCATAGTGGTATGGCTTCAACAGTGCAGGGTTTGGATATAAATAGCCACTGTGGCTGCAGTTACAGTGCGCCGAAGCTGACTCACTCTTATAGGGTCCAGCTGTGGAGGATCTCAGATAGCTGCAGGGCCATGGCAGGAGGGTACTGATCTGGCACCCGCCTCTGTGTTCTGCCCCTCCTGCTGCCAGTACTCCCTCCACAGCTGCTCTGGGGGTTGCTGGCATCTCTAACTGCTCCCTAGGAGCTGTTGCAGGGCGGCTGCATCTCCAGTATAGTATTAGGCTCCATTCCTGCACTCCAGTGACTGCTCCTGTTAGAGCTTTCAGTGTATTCCCAGTAATCTGATCAGATCCATCTGACGATTCTACTACCCAGCTTCATTGGTACTGTTTCTAGTAATCTCCTGGTTCTGATTTCATCTAATTTTTTGACCTGATTATGCCGGTCCCCTGGTACCGCAACACGCTATTGGTTCTGACTTGTTTCTGTCAACTGTGCTCCAATACCAGGCACAGCAAACAAATTTCTCTGACGTCCTAGTGGATGCTGGGGACTCCGTAAGGACCATGGGGAATAGACGGCTCCGCAGGAGACTGGGCACATCTAAAGAAAGATTTAGGTCTATCTGGTGTGCACTGGCTCCTCCCCCTATGACCCTCCTCCACGCCTCAGTTAGATTTCTGTGCCCGGCCGAGCTGGATGCACACTAGGGGCTCTCCTGAGCTCCTAGAAAGAAAGTATAGTTTAGGTTTTTTATTTTACAGTGAGACCTGCTGGCAACAGGCTCACTGCAGCGAGGGACTAAGGGGAGAAGAAGCGAACCTACCTAAGTGGTGGTAGCTTGGGCTTCTTAGGCTACTGGACACCATTAGCTCCAGAGGGATCGCACACAGGACCCGACCTCGTCGTCCGTTCCCGGAGCCGCGCCGCCGTCCCCCTTACAGAGCCAGAAGCAAGAAGGTCCGGAAAATCGGCAGCTGAAGATTTCTGTCTTCTCCAAGGTAGCGCACAGCACTGCAGCTGTGCGCCATTGCTCCTCATGCACACCACACACTTCGGTCACTGATGGGTGCAGGGCGCTGGGGGGGGGCGCCCTGAGCAGCAATATTAACACCTTGGCTGGCAATACTGACACCATATATAGCCCCAGAGGCTATATAGGTGTAAATTACCCCTGCCAGAATAACACAAAAAGCGGGAGAAAGCCCGCCGAAAAAGGGGCGGAGCCATCTCCCTCAGCACACTGGCGCCATTTTCCCTCACAGCTCCGCTGGAAGGATCGCTCCCTGGCTCTCCCCTGCAGTCCTGCACTACAGAAAGGGTAAAAAAGAGAGGGGGGGCACAAATTTAGGCGCAGTATAATATATATATATGCAGCTATAAGGGAAAACACTCTTTATAGGTGATATCCCTGTGGTATATAGCGCTCTGGTGTGTGCTAGCATACTCTCCCTCTGTCTCCCCAAAGGGCTTTGTGGGGTCCTGTCCTCTGTCAGAGCATTCCCTGTGTGTGTGCTGTGTGTCGGTACCGCTGTGTCGACATGTATGATGAGGAAAATGATGTGGAGGCAGAGCAAATGCCTGTAAATGTGTTGTCACCCCCTGAGGGGTCGACACCTGTGTGGATGGACTTATGGAAGGAATTACGTGACAGTGTCAGCTCCTTACATAAAAGGTTTGACGACATAGGACAGCCGGCTACTCAGCTTGTGACTGTTCCAGCGTCTCAAATGTCATCAGGGGCTTTAAAACGCCCGGACACAGATGTCGACACGGATACCGACTCCAGTGTCGACGACGATGAGACTAGTGTACCCTCCAATAGGTCCACCCGTTACATGATTGAGGCAATGAAAAATGTATTACACATTTCTGATAGTACCCCAGGTACCACAAAAAAGGGTATTATGTTCGGTGAGAAAAAACTACCAGTAGTTTTTCCTTCATCTGAGGAATTAAATGAGGTGTGTGAAGAAGCCTGGACTTCCCCCGATAAGAAATTGATAATTTCTAAACGGTTATTGGCAGCGTACCCTTTCCCGCCAGAGGATAGGTCACGTTGGGAAACGTCCCCTAGGGTAGATAAAGCGCTTACACGTTTATCAAAACAGGTGGCACTACCGTCTCCGGATACGGCCGCCCTAATGGATCCTGCTGATAGAAAGCAGGAGGCTACCCTAAAAGCTATATATACACACACGGGCATTATATTGCGACCAGCGATTGAATCAGCATGGATGTGCAGTGCTGCTGCTGCGTGGTCAGATTCCCTGTCAGATAATATTGATACCCTGGATAGGGACACTATTTTGCTGACAGTAGAGCATATAAAGGACGCTGTCTTATACATGCGTGATGCACAGAGTGATATTTGCCGGCTGGCATCAAAAATAAGCGCAATGTCCATTGCCGCCAGAAGGGGGTTATGGACTAGGCAGTGGTCAGGTGATGCCGATTCAAAAAGGCACATGGAAGTTTTGCCTTATAAGGGGGTGGAACTGTTTGGGGATGGTCTTTCAGACCTCGTTTCCACAGCTACGGCTGGGAAATCGACATTTTTGCCACAGGCTACCCCACAGCAAAAGAAGGCGCCGTATTATCAAGTACAGTCCTTTCGGCCCCATAAACACAAGAGGGCGCGAGGCGCATCCTTTCTGCCGAGAGGCAAAGGTAGAGGGAAAAAGCTGCAGCATACAGCCAGTTCCCAAGAGCAAAAGTCCTCCCCCGCGTCCGGTAAGTCCACAGCATGACGCTGGGGCTTCACAGGCGGATCCGGGTACGGTGGGGGCCCGTCTCAGAAATTTCAGCACACAGCGGGCTCTCTCACAGGTGGATCCCTGGGCCCTTCAAGTAGTATCTCAGGGGTACAGGCTGGAATTCGAGACGCCCCCCCCCCCCCCCCCCCCCCCCCGCCGTTTTCTAAAATCTGCCTTACCAGCAACTCCCTCTGCCAGGGAGGCAGTGTTGGTGGCTATCCAAAAACTGTATTCACAGCAAGTGATTGTCAAGGTACCCCTCCTTCAGCAAGGGAAGGGTTACTATTCCACAATGTTTGTGGTACCGAAACCGGACGGTTCGGTGAGACCCATCTTAAATTTAAAATCCTTGAACACTTATATCAAAAGGTTCAAGTTCAAGATGGAATCGCTCAGGGCGGTTATTGCGAGCCTGGACGAGGGGGATTACATGGTCTCCCTGGACATCAAGGATGCGTACCTGCATGTCCCCATTTACCCTCCTCACCAGGAGTACCTCAGATTTGTGGTACAGGACTGTCACTATCAGTTCCAGACGCTGCCGTTTGGGTTATCTACGGCACCGAGGGTCTTTACCAAGGTAATGGCCGAAATGATGATACTCCTTCGCAAGAAGGGAGTTTTAATTATCCCGTACTTGGACGATCTCCTGATAAAGGCGAGGTCCAAGGAACAGTTGGTAGTGGGGGTAGCACTTTCTCGGGAAGTGCTACAACAGCACGGCTGGATTCTCAATATTCCAAAGTCACAGCTGGTCCCGACGACACGTCTTCTGTTCCTGGGAATGATTCTGGACACAGACCAGAAAAAAGTGTTTCTTCCAGTGGAAAAAGCCGAGGAGTTGTCATCTCTAGTCAGAGACCTCCTAAAACCGGGACAGGTGTCGGTACATCAATGCACACGAGTCCTGGGAAAAATGGTAGCTTCGTACGAAGCAATTCCATTCGGAAGGTTCCACGCAAGGACTTTCCAGTGGCACCTGTTGGACAAATGGTCCGGGTCCCATCTCCAGATGCAACAGCGGATAACCCTGTCGGCAAGGACCAGGGTGTCGCTGCTGTGGTGGCTGCAGGGGGCTCATCTACTAGAGGGCCGCAGATTCGGAATACAGGACTGGGTCCTGGTGACCACGGATGCCAGCCTTCGGGGCTGGGGCGCAGTCACACAGGGAAGAAATTTCCAAGGGCTGTGGTCAAATCAGGAGATTTCGCTTCACATAAATATTCTAGAGCTAAGGGCCATCTACAATGCCCTAAGCCAAGCAAGGCCCCTGCTTCAGAACCAGCCGGTACTGATCCAATCAGACAACATCACGGTGGTCGCCCATGTAAACAGACAGGGCGGCACAAGAAGCAGGAGGGCAATGGCAGAAGCCACATGGATTCTCCGATGGGCGGAAAATCATGTGCTAGCACTGACAGCAGTGTTCATTCCGGGAGTGGACAACTGGGAAGCAGACTTCCTCAGCAGGCACAACCTCCACCCGGGAGAATGGGGACTTCATCCAGAAGTCTTCCAAATGCTGGTAAACCGGTGGGAAAGACCACAGGTGGACATGATGGCGTCCCGCCTCAACAAAAAGCTAAAAAGATATTGCGCCAGGTCAAGGGACCCTCAGGCGATCGCTGTGGACGCTCTAGTAACACCGTGGGTGTACCAGTCGGTTTATGTGTTTCCTCCTCTGCCTCTCATTCCCAAGGTACTGAGAATAATACGAAGGCGAGGAGTGAAAACTATACTCGTGGTTCCGGATTGGCCAAGAAGAGCTTGGTACCCGGAACTTCAAGAGATGCTTTCAGAGGACCCTTGGCCTCTGCCGCTCAGACAGGACCTGCTGCAGCAGGGGCCCTGTCTGTTCCAAGACTTACCGTGGCTACGTTTGACGGCATGGCGGTTGAACACCGGATCCTGAAGGAAAAGGGCATTCCGGAGGAAGTCATCCCTACCCTGATCAAAGCCAGGAAGGATGTCACCGCAAAACAATATCACCGCATTTGGCGGAAATATGTTGCTTGGTGTGAGGCCAGGAAGGCCCCAACGGAGGAATTTCAACTGGGTCGATTCCTGCATTTCCTGCAAGCAGGGGTGATGTTGGGCCTCAAATTGGGGTCCATTAAGGTCCAGATTTCGGCCCTGTCGATTTTCTTCCAGAAAGAACTGGCTTCACTGCTTGAAGTTCAGACTTTTGTCAAAGGAGTTCTGCGTATTCAGCCTCCTTTTGTGCCCCCAGTGGCACCTTGGGATCTCAATGTGGTTTTGGAGTTCCTGAAATCACATTGGTTTGAACCACTTAAGACTGTGGATTTGAAATATCTCACGTGGAAAGTGGTCATGCTGTTGGCTCTGGCTTCGGCCAGGCGTGTGTCAGAATTGGCGGCTTTGTCCTATAAAAGCCCTTATCTGATTTTTCATATGGATAGGGCAGAGTTGAGGACTCGTCCTCAATTTCTCCCGAAGGTGGTATCAGCGTTTCACTTGAACCAGCCTATTGTGGTGCCTGCGGCTACTAGGAACTTGGAGGATTCCAAGTTACTGGACGTAGTCAGGGCCCTGAAAATGTATGTTTCCAGGACGGCTGGAGTCAGGAAAACTGACTCGCTGTTTATCCTGTATGCACCCAACAAACTGGGTGCTCCTGCTTCTAAGCAGACTGTCGCGCGCTGGATTTGTAGCACTATTCAGCTGGCGCATTCTGCGGTGGGACTACCGCAGCCTAAATCTGTAAAAGCCCATTCCACAAGGAAGGTGGGCTCATCTTGGGCGGCTGCCCGAGGGGTCTCGGCTTTACAACTTTGCCGAGCTGCTACTTGGTCAGGGGCAAACACGTTTGCAAAATTCTACAAATTTGATACCCTGGCTGAGGAGGACCTGGAGTTCTCTCATTCGGTGTTGCAGAGTCATCCGCACTCTCCCGCCCGTTTGGGAGCTTTGGTATAATCCCCATGGTCCTTACGGAGTCCCCAGCATCCACTAGGACGTCAGAGAAAATAAGAATTTACTCACCGGTAATTCTATTTCTCGTAGTCCGTAGTGGATGCTGGGCGCCCATCCCAAGTGCGGATTGTCTGCAATACTTGTAAATAGTTATTGTTACACAAATCGGGTTGTTATTGCGAGCCATCTGTTCAGGGGCTCCATTGTTATCATACTGTTAACCGGGGTTCCTATCACGAATTATACGGTGTGATTGGTGTGGCTGGTATGAGTCTTACCCGGGATTCAAAATCCTTCCTTATTGTGTCAGCTCTTCCGGGCACAGTGTCCTAACTGAGGCTTGGAGGAGGGTCATAGGGGGAGGAGCCAGTGCACACCAGATAGACCTAAATCTTTCTTTAGATGTGCCCAGTCTCCTGCGGAGCCGTCTATTCCCCATGGTCCTTACGGAGTCCCCAGCATCCACTACGGACTACGAGAAATAGAATTACCGGTGAGTAAATTCTTATTATTACTGCCTGCCTCCAGTTCCTTCAGTGTCCACCAGCTTTGTACATAGGAACCCAGTCAGAGGGCTGCGGCCTGCGAATCAGGTACAGCGAAGTCCAAACTTGCTTGTGAGGGTTCCTGGTGAAGGCCACAAGGTAGGCAGGTGAGAAACTGCCTTACCTGCCATAGACTTTTTACTCCAGTATACTGCCAGTATGTCAGTGTCCAGCACATAGTGCACTTATGTGTACAGGTTGAGTCTCCCTTATCCAAAATACTTGGGACCAGAGGTATTTTGGATATGGGATTTTTCCGTATTTTGGAATAATTACATACCATAATGAGATATCATGGTGATGGGACCTAAATCTAAGCACAGAATGCATTTATGTTACATATACAGCTTATACACATAGCCTGAAGGTCATTTTAGCCAATATTTTTTATAACTTTGTGCATTAAACAAAGTGTGTGTACATTCACACAATTCATTTATGTTTCATATACACCTTATACACACAGCCTGAAGGTCATTTAATACAATATTTTAATAACTTTGTGTATTAAACAAAGTTTGTGTACATTGAGCCATCAAAAAACAAAGGTTTCACTATCTCACTCTCACTCAAAAAAGTCCGTATTTCGTAATATTCCGTATTTCGGAATATTTGGATATGGGATACTCAACCTGTATTACATTATGTTTAATACATTTTATCTACAGTACCTCTTTCAGTATGAGCACGTTCAAAGTTCCTCCTGAAATGTATGGAGTTATTAGTCCCTATTACTGGAGCTGGAACACCTGGGGCTATTCAAATACAGTACCTGTGATCTTTTTGAGTGCCATAAGAAAGGCAGGCGGCATACTGTAGGTGAAGACATTGTGGCGTGAAACTAGAGAATTTCTTATCTCAGTACATGTAGATCACAAATCAGGATATTCTAACCATAATTTTGAGATTTTTATTAAATAAGAACCAAATCTATTGACATGATAATTAAAATGAATATAATTTATATGTTCTAGTACAAACTCTGTCTTGTAATTTAATTTATTAAGATATCTGATATCACCCACTGACTCACTGAGCATTAAACTCCCCTGTTAGCAGCTCATTATCATACCTTTTTTTTTACCATGACATCTTCTAGCTACGCTTAGCTCATATTTTTTTTATAGCTGGATGTTTAGAATAATACATCAAGGCATTCTAACTTTTTTTTTTTGCTGTCTTTAAATTATTTTTGTGCATTGTTTGTATAGTTTCTTCCACTTGTATTCAAATAATCAAACTTGTAGTTTCTTCTATTTGTCATGCTAATTTGAGATCTCAGTGTAGTATGAAATATAAGCAACTGTTAATAAAATATAGACCTTCTCAGTTATTAATGACAGTTCTGGTGCATAACAATACTTGAATACTAATTCATATTAATGCACCTAGCTAGGGGCGGATTGGGATGGAAAACCAGCCCGGGAAATTTATGGAAGCAGCCCCAGCGTGGGTGTGGTCTGATGAGGGGGTGGAGTCTGTTGAGGGGGGTGGGATCCCTCATAGGGCCTGATTCTATGCAATTGCGGCGTTCCTTGCGTCGTTTGCTGCAGTTGTGTCTGAGACCAGGGGTGGATTGGAAACTAAAATTGGCTCTGTAAAATTTTGTAGAAGTGGCCTGACATGGGCACCACAAGAGGTATAACATACCGTGTAGCCATGGCAGCATCACTGGATGGCAGAGTTGCTGTACTGCAGAGATGTAATAACAGAATGAATGGGGACAATACAGAGTACTGAGTGCGGTGGGCCACCTGTCATATGGGTGGTGGGGCCACATGACAACACACAAAACAGGCCCCACAGACACGTCGGCCTACCAGGAGTCTTCCTGGTGAGCCCTATGGTCAATCCGCCCCTGCACCTAGCACTGGTTTTGTCAGCATTTGGTGCATGTGGATGGTGATAGAGGTTGATCTTGCTTTAGTATTTTAGTGGTTTAATTCTTACCAATGTAAAAATACTAGCGTACACTAGGAAGTTTGTACCTTGCTCTTACATTGCTCATATTACAGCAGCTTTTCAGTTCGTAGTGGCTGTTCTCCTAATGTTGATAGTGATTGCCACTAACAACCATAGACTGCACTAGGCGGCTTGAATGTAGAATCACCTGCCGATTGTGCAATATCAGCACTTTGGATAGACAGGCTCAGCACTGCATGATGCTGTGATGGGGTGGGAGGGTTAATATATTCACTGAAAGGCATCCACTAACATCATTAGAACCTGAGCCAGCATTTTTTAAGATTGGAGAGGCGCTGTATCCTGAGAACAGTTAAAGCAAGGTAATCGCTACTGTTGATGATTGTTTAGGACTTTATGGCATATTTATAACCAATAATAAGTATTCCATACCGCCGATATTTGCTTGATAAGAAATCAATATTTGGAGGAATGTGCTAACAATCACATGTCAGGAGAGGGGCTCTGAAAAGAGTGTGTCCCTGCGATGCGAAAAGAAGCAAAATGATTGCAAAAGCAATCATTTCACTACTATATCATGAGCTGGGGCCGACTGCTGATCACCCATGTGCTGCAGCCATTGTGGGTACCAGTTATATTTCTGAAATAGTAGTCCATATGCTACTATAGGGAGATGCCATTTGGAGATGGTGTTATACTATTGGGGCCAAGCTCCACTTGGTAAATCGGCCAGCACTGCAGCCACCATAGAAACATGTAGGGGCTATTTTTGCAGATGAGAATGGAGGGACTGTGATCCCTGCATAGTACATCTGGGGGGAACTTAATATTTGAGGGTACCCTGTTTTCTTGGAATACCTGCAAATATTGTTAATGATAAAAGGCTGTTTATCAACAGTCCCTAGTGCCTGAGAAAATGAGTGTTACGGTTTTCAACTTTTTTTTCTGGCATTGCCAGAACAAAGCATAAAAAATGGTTTATTTGTAGGATAACTCATTGTATTGCAGTACTGTTTCTAAATAATATAAAATAAAATGTTGATTAGTTTATTTATAAAATATAACGTTCTACTCTGTATGGAAGCATATTCAATTACGCACGTGGTCCCCTAAGAGTCCTGAGGGGTGCGTACATTTCTGTATAATATGGTAGTGTAAATATTGCTTATTTTTGCTAGCAAAAGTGATGTTTTAGTACCGTAAAGGCCCGTACACACTGGCCGATATATCGTCCGTTCTCTTGAACGCCCGATATATCGCGGGACCATCGGCCAGTGTGTACGGCCGATACGTCTGTGAACTCCGTCGTTCACAGACGTATCGCGTTGGCCCCGCTGCACAGCCGACGGCCAATATATCTACCGATATATTGGCGTGTCGCTGTGTGTGTACGGGGCGGTCGGCCGACCGCCCGTACACATGCTGCGGCGGCCGGCGATGATTGACAGCTGAACTGGGCGGGCATGTGTACACGCCCGCCCAGTTCATGACGTCAGTCCCCGACGGATCGGGCAGTGTGTATGCACAGCACACTGCCCGATCCGTCCATAGATATATCTGCAGATCAATTGATCTGCAGATATATCTTTCTAGTGTGTACCCACCTTAAGACTTGGCACTCCGAAATATCGCTTAAAATAATCTTTCCCATAATGTTGTTTATGTGTATGTTTCTTTTTTATTTGTTTTATTTGTAAATAATTAAACTAAAGGCCCATACACACTAGGAGATTTTCATTTGAAAAGACATTGACATCTCTGGGCGTTGCTTCATAAGGGGGCGTGGTCAGTTGTGCCCCGTTTGTGCCCCCAGTAGAGTTGTGCCTCCATTTGTGCCCCCAGTAGAGTTGTGCCCCCGTTTGTGCCCCCAGTAGAGTTGTGCCGCTTACAAAAATAAAAAAATGAATACTCACCATCCTGATTCCCGACCGCTGCTGCCCTCCGTCTCCGGCCGCCGGCGCCGCTCCTCTGATCTATGGGAGAGACGTCATGACGACTCTTCCATAGCACCGCATAGACACTAGAGATCAATCATGACCCCTAGTGTCTATGTGCCGCTCCCACAATGCTGTGCGGTGCGCGATGACTTCATAGCGCACCGCACTGCACAGCATCTACCGAGGACCGGGGGGCACCAGTAGCGGATCTTTCTACAGCGGCGGCGCCCTCCGGATGGCGGCGGTGCCCTCCGGAAGGTGGCGCCCCGGGCAAAAATCCTGCGTGCCTGTAGCAAGATCAGCTACTGACACTGAGCTATTTTCCCAAAGAGCAAGAGATTTTCAGGAGGTGAAAGACTTTGCTGAAAATCTTTCATTAGAAAGGCTATTTAAATGATGGTCTTGGTTTGAATTCCAAGGGTGGAAGCATGGGCCATTTTACGACTCTGCTGCCATAAAAAAATATGTGAAAAGGGGGACTGCTGCCATAAAATTTATATATTACAGAATGTACAGTATATATTATACATAAACATTGGTGGGCAGTGGTGGCAGAACACATACATTGCTGGCCTCTGCCAGCAATGTATATATTACTGGCTTATATTCTTCCTTAGTGGGCAGTGGTGCCAGTAATATATACATTGCTGGGACAGGCGGACTGCGGCGGCTAGCAGGTTGGGCTTCGGGACAGTGCAGGGCGGGTTCGCTGGTAAGAAGAGAGTTCATCTTCCAGTCATCATCGCTCGCGGCCGTACACACTGAGTTATGATGGCTGGAAAATGAACCATCATCTGCAAGCATGCTGGTTTTACCAGCCGACAGACCACCTCGCTGGCGATGATGCGGGCGTACGCATCATCGCCAGTCTTCAGTCGCTGAGCCATACACACTGGGCGACTTTGACCTCAAAATCGCTCAAAACAGCCAAAATGAAGGATTTTGAGGCCAAAATGGCCCAGTATGTATGGGCCTTATAAGTCCATAGCTATCTCACAACTGATAACACTCTACTGTACCTTGGGAATGGCTATTTGATAAATGCAGATAAGATGTGATTTTGTTTTGCAGCAACAAGTTACACTAAAATCTGACAATTATTACCGTGATCATTTCTTGATAGCTGGAGAGTAGTAACAAGTTGCAAACCTCATGTCTAGAGTATACAAGGTTTCTGTCAATTTTGCATCTTTTAATCTATTATTTGCCACTAGAGGTCTCTAACACAACACTGGCTTTACCTACTGAAGTCTTGCTTCAGATCTGGAGGAAAGGTGTAATATAGTTATCAGTTGCAGAACCCAAAGCCAATACAGAGTGGGAGTGGTGCAAGGATGGTCTGAGGGTGACATGCAAGAATAAGACTCAGTAAGCCCACTTTTCCTTTGTCCCTTTGGGGCAGGAATGTTGGTGTTGGGCACTTTCATGTGCAATAACTCGGGAAATATTTGTCAGTCTGAAAGGGGTATAAGCTAAGTCAATTTGAAGCCTGGAGAATTTATATATTTTGCAGCTGATGCCTTTGCCCCAGAATACATTGCATTGTGCAGTTGTGTTGCCATGAAGCCAGTATGTTTACCCAGCTACCTTTTATTTTCTTTGGTGTATAGAAAAGTTCAGCATTATACGTAATAGGGACATACAAGGTGGACTACATACAAGAAACATAGGGTGGAGGTGACCCTGCTCAATGCTCATGTGAATTTACATTCTAGCAGGAAGGGTCGTGACAGACATGAGTGAATATGAAGGTTGAAGCATGAAGAAGGGAGTAAATTGAAATGTGGTGGGTTAAAGGAGAGGGAAAAGAAGGCAATAAAAAGACGGGTTTAAAGTTACCATTTGAATTATTTTAGATATTATTAGTAAGCATTGATATACCCAATCTGATTTCCTGATTTTACAGCACTCTTCAATATGATGGTTGATTATAAAAATGGTGTCTTCCGTGTTGGTGTAGTGTAGTGAAATAATACGTGCTACTGTGTATTGGCCACAGTAGAGAAGGTTAACCATGCACATTGTGGGGTAGTTTTACTAAAGCTTTTGAAAGAGGCAAGTGGTGGTGTTGTCCATAGCAACCAATCAGCTTGTAGCTATCATCATTTCTCTTGCATTCTAGAACATGAGATACAGAATCTGATTGGTTGCTATGGGGAAAGACAAAATGTAATCCACTGTTTCAGCTAACCAGGTTTTAGCTCAATCCAGAGGCTCAACTGCTAATGGAGACTGGCTGCAAGTGAAATCCTGACGCTGCCACTTATGTTTTCTACAGTTAGTTTTCAACAGTGGTGGACAGAAAAGGCAAAATTCAGGAGAGAATTGGTCAAAGCAAGCAGCCAGCTGGAACTTTAGAGGAGCCAGGAAGATGCGCTCCCTCTGAGATTTCTGTATCTTTCTTTACAGCAGCTCTTGGAAATTGTCCAGAATCCAGATCAAGCTTACACCACTAACCACTGTCAGGAGAAATATCCAGCTTCTTTGCACTCCTAGGGCCTGATTATGCAAAAAAGGAGCAAGTAACCATGCACCACCTGCACAAACTCATGTTGCAATACAATGGGTGCAATATATATATATATATCTATATATATATATCTATTATAGAAAGGGACGGCACTGAGGATTTTTCAAAAGGTAAACTTATTTTCAAAATTCAAATTCCATGAGACATCAGAGAAACGTTTTGGTGCATGCAAGCACCTTCATCAGGATGACTCTCAGCTTGCAAAATATGACAAAAGGTTTGTCATATTTTGCAAGCTGAGAGTCATCCTGAGAAAAAATCCTCTGAGTGCCGTCCCTTTCTATGATATACATTGGCGGGCTGACCGCGTTGGACACAGGACACCGGGGTAATTGCATTTATTGAGTGCCTGATCAAGTTGCTACATATATATATATATATATATATATATATATATATACAGTTGTGCTCATAAGTTTACATACCCTAGCAGAATTTGTGATTTTCTGGCCATTTGTCAGAGAATATGAATGATAACTCACAAACTTTTCTTTCACTCATGGTTAGTGGTTGGGTGAAGCCATTTATTGTCAAACAACTGTGTTTACTCTTTTTAAATCATAATGACAACAGAAACTACCCAAATGACCCTGACCAGAAGTTTACATACCCTGGAGATTTTAGCCTGATAACATGCATACAAGTTGACACAAACGGGTTTGAATGGCTAGTAAACTTAACCATCCTCACCTGTGATCTGTTTGCTTGTAATCAGTGTGTGTGTATAAAAGGTCAGTGAGTTTCTGGACTCCTGAAAGACCCTTGCATCTTTCATCCAGTGCTGCACTGACGTGTCTGGATTCTGAGTCATGGGGAAAGCAAAAGAATTGTCAAAGGATCTGCGGGAAAAGGTAATTGAACTGTATAAAACAGGAAAGGGATATATAAAGATATCCAAGCAATTGAGAATGCCAATCAGCAGTGTTCAAACTCTAATTAAGAAGTGGAAATTAGGTATTCTGTGGAAACCAAATTACGGTCAGGTAGACCAACAAAAATTTCAGCCACAACTGCCTGGAAATTTTTCGGGATGCAAAGAAAAATTCACAAATAACTTCAGCTGAAATACAGGACTCTTTGAAAAAAAAGTGGTGTGGTTGTTTCAAGATGCACAATAAGGAGGCATTTGAAGAAAAATGGGCTGCATGGTCGAGTCGCCAGACGAAAGCCATTACTACGCAAATGCCACAAAGCATCCCGCTTACAATACTCCAAACAGCACAGAGACAAGCCTCAAAACTTCTGGAACAAAGTCATTTGGAGTGATGAGACCAAAGTTGAACTTTTTGGCCACAACCATAAACGTTACATTTGGAGAGGAGTCAACAAGGCCTATGATGAAAGGTACACTATTCCTACCGGAGGTGGATCGCTGATGTTTTGGGGATGTGTGAGCTACAAAGGCACTGGAAACTTGGTCAAAATTGATGGCAAGATGAATGCAGCATGTTATCAGAAAATGCTGGAGGAAAATTTGCACTCATCAGCCCGGAAGCTGCGCATGGGACGTACTTGGACGTTCCAACATGACGATGATCCAAAACACAAGGCCAAGTCGACAGCAGAATAAAGTGAAGGTTCTGGAGTGGCCATCTCAGTCTCCTGACCTCAATATCATTGAGCCACTCTGGGGAGATCTCAAACGTACAGTTCATGCAAGACAGCCCAAGAATTTACAGGAACTGGAAGCTTTTTGCCAAGAAGAATGGGCAGCTTTACCATCTGAGAAAATAAAGAGCCTCATCCACTACTACCACAAAAGACTTCAAGCTGTCATTGATGTTAAAGGGGGCAATACACGGTATTAAGAACTGGGGTATGTAAACTATTCATCAGGGTCATTTGGGTAGTTTCTGTTGTCATTATGATTTAATAAGAGTAAACACAGTTGTTTGACAATAAATGGCTTCACCCAACCACTAACCATGAGTGAAAGAAAAGTTTGTGAGTTATCATTCATATTCTCTGACAAATGGGCCGAAAATCACAAATTCTGCTAGGGTATGTAAACTTATGAGCACAACTGTATGTATATATATATATATATATATATATATATATATATATATAGTTAGATACAGGGTTAATATTGTCTGCTTTGCGTACAACCCACAAAAACTGGGCAGGATTTCACTTGCAATTGAGATTTCAGTTAGAATACCCCCTCCCAAATCTAAGGGTGTGTACACACGGTGAGATCCTTGCTATGTCCTATTTTTACTTGCGATTTCCCTTGAAGGGCCAGATAGGACAGATTTTGACTAACTTTTCTTGAGATATGTACTATGTGTGCTTACGATTTTGGCTTATGTGAGATTTTGGCTTATGTGAGATGTCATTGACATGTGAGATGAACTAGATAGGACACCGATCTAGCAAGGATTGACTTGCCTGCACAGCCTATCTTTTCTTGCGATGCCGACCTGGCGGGACCGCGCATCGGGATCGCAAGGTGACTTTCACCTTGCGATCTGCACTAACTTTTCTTACGATTTTGACTATATAGTCAAAATCTTAAGAAAAAATCTCACCGTGTGTACACACCTTAAATCTCTGTGCACATTTTATATCTGCCCCTTCCGCTGTGCAGCATGGTTTTACCAAGGTGCACGGTAATATGCTCGTTTTTTTGCTTTAGCAACACCTCAGGCCCCTAGTGTGCTGTAAGTGACTGCAAACTGACAGCTTTGTAAGGAGATACATTTTAGCTGGTAGAATGTCCATGGAGAGACATTTGCACATAAGTATAGTCCCTTGTGGTAAGCATAGGGTTAATAGTATAGCAAAACGTAATTAGTATGTTCACTAATGATTCAAGCTGTATTCATCAGTCAGCACATATCAGCTTCACAAGTATTATTTCTTTGTTATCTTGTGAGTATCACTGTAATCCCATCCTTTCTTCCAGACCAGCGTTGTCATCTAAACTGACAGCTGAGTGGGGTGGGTGCTTAATATTTAAGTGCAGTGTGAATGACAGAGCAGCACTGGGCAAAGTGATACCTCTAGTGACAGAGGCGGACTGGGTAATAGAAACTCAAGGATAATGGGAACATTTGGTGGACACTGTCCTGGGCCGGCGCTGCTGCAATTTCTGTGTGTTTGATGTAATAGCTACTAGGTCATTTAATAACCCTTCTTTTACAGACATACAGTTAGGTCCATATGCTGTATATTTCGACACTGACACAATTTGTTATTTTAGCTATTTACCAAAACATATTGAAGTACTATCAGCTTTAATTTGAGGGTATTCACATCCAAATTGTCCGACAGGTTAACAAATTATAACTATTTAATATCTGTCCCCCTCTTTTTCAAGTAACTTAAAGTACAGATATGCCCTTGTACATCCTTGCTGCAGTCATGTTAAGCAGCCCTTCTAGTCTCGCCATGCCATGGCGCAACTTGGTAGCGTTGAGTATCTTTTCTTGCAACTTTTTCTATTAACATGCATCTTATTTGCATCGCTATGCAAATAGGATGCACATGTAGCTTCTGTTGATTAAAATGGTATGCGGCATGCCTATATTCTGTTTGTGACTGTGGCTGTATCTGCATACGAAATGCTACATTACAGTGCTTTCCTGGAAAATACTGTAACGTAGCATTTCATATGCAGCTACATACACAGTCATGCACAGAATATAGGCATGTTTCAGGAGAAGCTGCTTGCGCGTCCTATTCACATATACCTCTTTCAGACCGCATTTGGCGGGTCGCATCTGGCAGCCGTACACGGGTGCTTCCCGGGTGCGACCTGCCTCGGCTCCATCACAGTGGCGTCCCCAGTCTGTCTTGCAGATGGCCAATGCTACCTTATCGAGCATTTGTACGGAATGATGCATACGGTCACACCGGTCACTGTTGTTTTTGTTTTTTTAGCAGCTGCAACTGTTATCAGTAGTATTTGCACTTACTAGCACAGAACTTTGACTATATCTCCAGACATTCCCTTTACATTCCCAGGAGACAGACTGTGCATTCGCAATACAAAATACCCATGTCACATATCCGTCTGCGCAAAGGCATACTTCCCTACTTTAAAAATCTCCTCTTTGGGAGAAGCCCGGAGAGGAGATACAGGTGGCCTATGATGGGGATGGGACGATCTATTTGCATTAGTAGGCCTCGTCCCTTGCAGCAAAATGCTGCAAAGTGTGCATATATTACTAGGGGGTGGGGCTAAAATGACATGATTAAAAGGCGTTTGCAGGGCTGGAGGGGGCGTTGTGGCTGCGTTTTAGGGGGGTTGTAGCAGCATTGGGGGGGGGGGGGGGGCGATTCGGACAACATAGGCGTGTCCGGACCATTTGCAGGGCGGGCCGCAGCGGCTGTGTGATGATCACACACAGCCGCTGTGACCCCCAAAATGGCGGGTTGCTGTCTGCATAAGCAGCTAGGCTGCGTAGGCAGAGGGCAACCATAAACATGTGAGTGCATCGCCGTTGTGCGAGGTGCTCACATGTTTGCGCAGGGGGGGAGGACCTGGCTTTTGGGGTGTACTTGCCCTGAGCTGGGCATCCCCCCCCCCAACATGTGAGTGTAATGGGTTGTAGATGTTCGATTTTTCGCACATCTACTATCCACATGCTGAATTAGTACCCACTTTTCCAGGTGTGCGGGGGTCTACCCAAAAAATCAGAAGTCTCCTGCATTTTCCAGGAGAGTAGGAAAGTATGTGCAAAAGCTGGCTGGCTTCTCTTGTATCCTCCGTCAAGGTGCATGTACATGGTGTGGTGCATGCACAGTTTGGAATTGCATTTGGCGGTGCATGCACAGTCTGCAGATAATAACAAGAAGCGTCCACATCCAGAGCCTGGTCTAACTGGGAAATCATAGTCCTACATTAGTAGAACAGAGGGGTGTGGTATGGCTGACCGACGCCGGGATCCCGGCAGCATACCGAAGCCGGGATCCCGGCGGGGAGGGTCTGGTGCAGCAAGCCCCTTGCGGGCTCAGTGGCGACCTGCGGTTGCCACGGGTTCTGTTCCCACTCGGTGGGTGTCGTGGACACCCACGAGTGGAAATAGTCCCTGTTGGTCGTCATGCCGACCTTCGGGATAGTGAGGGGACAGGATGTTGGTGTAGGTCATGTGGCCGTCGGTCTCCTGCCCGCGGTCACATGAATACCACCCAAGCAGAGTGTGGGCTAGTAGAAATCTGTGTGAATGCAATATACATTCTATGAAATACTACTGTAGCTGTATTGTCTGGCTTACATGTATTTACCTTTTTTTCCTCTGTCTCCACCTTTGCCTTGCTACCCCACACACACTGACACTCTCCCTATGTCTCCCTATCTCTTTCCCTACCTTTTCTTCTCTGTTTCCCACCCCAAAACTTTCTCTCACCTCTCCTCATACTTGCCCTCCTGACCCTCTCCATGAGGGAGAAAATGCTCTGTTCCTGGACTTTCCTGGTAATGTATGATTGCCATCACCTGTGGTGAAACACCTTTCTTATCAATTAACTAGCTCACCACAGGTGATGGCAATCATACATTACCAGGAAAGTCCAGGAACAGAGCATTTTCTCCCTCATGGAGAGGGTCAGGTAGGCAAGTATGCTTGCCTCTCCTGTCTTTCTCGATCAGGGGAGGGGAGATCTACTGTCATTACACTCCAACGTGCTGACATTTGTTTTCAACAGTTGCTTTTAATCTATAGATGATTAAATATATCTCCCTGCTTCCTCTTATACAGGTTTGCTGACTTTCCTAATAATGAATAGTTTTATTGTATTCCTAATGGCTTTGCAGCAGGTAACCTTGTGATGAGGTTACCAAGTGTGACTAGCTTGCAGTCTTGATCTGCAGAACTGCTCTCTGTGGACAGGTGGATCCATGTTCAGAACAGCATGGCCAGTCATGTCACCAGTTTCAAATTATTGTGTTGTACTATGGGGGTAATTCCAAGTTGATCGCAGCAGGAATTTAGTTAGCAATTGGGCAAAACCATGTGCACTGCAGGGGAGGCAGATTTAACATGTGCAGAGAGAGTTAGATTTGGGTGGGTTATTTTTTTTCTGTGCAGGGTAAATACTGGCTGCTTTATTTTTACACTGCAAATTAGATTGCAGATTGAACACACCCCACCCAAATCTAACTCTCTCTGCACATGTTAAATCTGCCTCCCCTGCAGTGCACATGGTTTTGCCCAATTGCTAACTAAATTCCTGCTGCGATCAACTTGGAATTACCCCCTATGTGCATTAAGATTATAGGTGAGATGTATCAAGCCTTGGAGAGAAATAAAGTGGAGAAGTTGCCCAAAGCAACCCATTAGCTTCTGTCATTTCACAGACTGCCCTAGATACATGACAGATACAGTATAAGCTGCTGGGATGCTTTGGGCAACTTTATCTCTCTCCAAGGCTTGGTACATCTCCACCCTATGACCTCAAAATTTTGGATTTAGTTTCATCATAATGTAGTGGGGAGAATTTTCTCACTTTATATTTTAAGAGAGTTAAAGGAAAGGTCAGGCTAAACAATGAATTTTGCATTGATTACATTCTAAAATATATTGGGCATTACTTGTAATAATACTATAAGTATCCAGGCTTGCCATTAATTTTGTATGGGGCTAGGCTGCTCCAGTGCCACTGGGCCATATACATACATGCTTGCTATATGCTGTATTTCATATATCGTGCCATCACATGAAAAATCTATTTTAATACCAATGCCATTTTTAATGACATGCAATATTGTCGTTATCAAGTTTTGAAAGCGGCTGGTAACAACAGAGCATTGCTTCACTTGGTCTTACCATATGTGTTCTTTTTTCATAGATGTTACTGAAACAATAAAATATAAATATCATAGCTCTTCTTACATTAAAACTTTCCCTGGAATATCGGGAGATCCTCACTAAAAATCATCATCATCCCCCCTAAGCATCCCTGGCTGGGCACTTCTTGTACTAGATTTAACTACATAGGTTTCACCTTTTTTTTCTTTCTCTCTTTCTCACAAGTTTCGGATCAGGCTTTTTCTTTTCTCCCCTCTTCTCTCTTTCTATTATCGATTTCTTTTTGTTCAATTTGTACTTTTCAGTTTGTTTTTGTAAAAGTCAGGTCTGTTTATATTCTTGCTCTCTATTTGGGATAGTTATTTTTTATTGTCTGAATAACTGCCTGCCGTATTATCGGGTGGCATTCATGTGACCGGCGGTCGGGAGACCGACGGTCACATGACCTCCTCCACCAGCCCGATGGCTCACTAACCCGATGGTCGGCATGCCGACCAACAGGGACTATTTCCACTCGTGGGTGTCCACGACACCCATAGAGTGGGAATAGAACCCGTGGCGACCGCAAGTCGCCACCGAGCCCGCAGCGTGGCGAGCGCAGCGAGCCCACAAGGGGCTTGCTGTGCTCGCCCCTCCCCACCGGGATCCCGGTGTCAGTATGCTGCCTGGATCCCGGCGTCGGTATGCTGACCGGCGGTCTCCTGAGCGCCGGTCAGACATACCACACCCGATTTATCTGCTGGCTCATTGACTATTAAGCACGATCTTGGCCTGCTCTCTGTTTCTGCCATTAGTACAAAGGTGGTCATTCTGAGCTGATCGCAGCCAGCAACTTTTTGCTGCTGCTGCGATCAACTAGTCCACGCCTATGGGGGAGTGTATTTTAGCTTAGCAGGGCTGCGATCGCTTGTGCAGCCCTGCTAAGCTAAAAATTTTTCAAGCAGATGTAGACTAGGCCTATACCTACTTACCCTGTGCGACGATCTCTGCGATGCTGGGGCCGGCTTTGACGTCAGACAGACGCCCTCTGTTCTCCTGGACATGCCTGCGTTTTCCTTTCCACTCCCCGAAAACGGCAGCCAACGGTCCGGATCATCCCTGGAACGCCTTCTTCCTGTCAATCTTCTTTGCGGTCGGCTCTGCGCCCGCTTCCTTCGTTAGCCGCGGCGTAACGTCGCGCACGCGCACTGCAGCCGCCGCGCATGCGCATTCCGGACCCGTTCGCACCGCAGCGTGACCCCCAAAGTACTGCCGTTATATGTATTTACTTTTTGTTATGCAATAAAAACTTAATTTGTTCTAAAACTTTCCCCTGGAAAGAGACAGGTTATGGTGAAAGACAGGATATTATAGTGTGCTGATGCATTGTGTCATTCGTCTGCTCCAGTTATATGGGAATATGTTGCATTATGTATAACTTTGGTCTTGTCCCCTTCTTCCTTACTGTGACCTCTCTGAGACACATTCTACAATTTGAATACTGAATTAATCTGCAGGTGTTCCATATGTCCCTCTCCAGTACACAGATGTCAGGGAGCCATGGCTAAGGTATTTATATCAAATATCATTATTTTCTGATACAGTCATTTAACAGTATGGGTGGTAATTTACTGCTGCTAATTGGTTCGCAGGGGGCTATTCAATTAGCCCCGAGAAACCGGATCTTATCCCCGATGCCTGGATCTATCGGGGAATATACAAGCATAATCCGTGATAAGTGCACCATGGACCTACGATAAGTGTCGAGAAAATACATAGGTCCGTGGCTTTTCACGGGACCTATGTATTTTCACATGAAAAACGGGTGTTTTTCGCAGAACCTAATTGTATAGGGGTGATAAAAAAAATGCGAAAAACACCCGTTGGATACCCCCCTTGTTTCCATTACCTTTTTACTCCACAAAAGAGAAAATATTTTAGAGAACAATAGCAGATTGATTAGAGAAAACTAGTCAAAAGTTGCAGTAGTGACAGTGCCTTGGTGATGGATGCACTAATACTAGGCCGTCTCGAGGGCCATTCAAGTAGAGTGGCCGCACAGGGGCACCTGCATTATACTTTTGACTGGCACAGTGCTGGCTTCATCTTCTTGCTCAAATGTGCCCAGGCCGTGACCCACAATCGGCACTGCGGCAGCATGACATTGAGGAGGTCACAAAGCCAGGAGGAGCAGGCAAGGAGTTTGAGAGGGGTGGCAGGTATAGACAGTGCAGGATTGCCTGCGTGTCCCGCCCCTTCATGTCTCTAGCTCAGCCCCCGGCCATCTCATGCTGTGCAGCTTCAGCAGACTCCAGCCTGCCCCCTTAGACTGTGAGAGGAACTGCAGGTAATAGCAGTGAAGGTGAGAAGAGATTAAAGGTGAATTAATCAGTGAGTGTACAGCATATCTGTTATTCATAATAATGTTGTTTCTAACAACAAATGTTTTAACTGTATTTATTGAAAACTTTCTTTATCATATGCCCCCTACTTTAAAAGGATTTTTTCCTAAAATTGTAAATTCCCGTAGATAGATTCAAAAAGTTGCAGGAAAATGCGTCCGATAAAAAATGAGTTTAAACTCTACCCAAACCAACTCAAACACGAATATTAGTAAATAAACCCCCTCATCTGATGAGGATGGCGTGTATACTGACCCCACACACTCTGATCCAGATACTTCTGATGGGGAATCTGTCTCACAGGTGGATGTTCCTGACTTATTGGAGGCTATCAGACTGATTCTTCAAATTACTGATGACCCGGAGCCTGATGCTACCTCTAAGAAACCGGCCAGGTTTAAACGGCAGAAAGTCGTTAGACAAGTTTTACCTCATTTTGACCATTTAGTTGACATACGTCAGGAATCCTGGGAAAATCCAGGAAAGAAATTCACACCTCACAAGAAGATGCTAGCTCGCTATCCCCTTGCTGCGGAACGAAGTAAAAATTGGGAAACACCCCCGCCAGTGGATTTGCAAGTGGCATGGCTGGTGGTATCCTCAGCTCTACCTGTAACTACCGTCACTTCTCTGAAAGAACCAACGAATAAGCGTGTGGAGGGTTGCTTAAAGGCGATTTACACCCTCGCAGGAGCTGTGCATCGGACCACTATTGCAGCGACATGGGCTGCAGAGGCTATTGAAGCGTGGGCTCAGGAGGTGGAAGCGGAGCTACCTTCCAACTTTTCTGATAATGCTAGACAGTGTCTCTCGTATATTGGGGGTAATTCTAAGTTGATCGCAGCAGCAAGTTTGTTAGCAATTGGGCAAAACCATGTGCACTGCAGGGGGGGCATATATAACATTTGCAGAGAGAGTTAGATTTGGGTGGGTTATTTTGTTTCTGTGCAGGGTAAATAGTGGCTGCTTTATTTTTAAACTGCAATTTAGATTTCAGTTTAAATACACCCCACCCAAATCTAACTCTCTCTGCACATGTTATATCTGCCTCCCCTGCAGTGCACATGGTTTTGCCCAACTGCTAACTAAATTGCTGCTGCGATCAACTCAGAATTAGGCCCATTGTCACAGCATCTCATTACATTAAGAAGGCGGCTTCTGATGCTGGTGTTCTGGCGGTCGAGGCTTCTACTACGTCCATTTTGGCTTGCCGGATCCTATGGCTACGGTCCTGGTCTGTATCTGGCACTGTGTGGTCATATCTGGCACTGTGGGGGCATATCTGGCACTGTGGGCACATGGCACTGTGGGGGCATATCTATAATCTGGCACTGTGGGGGCATATCTAGCACTGTGGGCACATGGCTCTGTGGGGGCATATCTGTATCTGGCACTGTGGGGTCATATCTGGCACTGTGGGGGTATATCTGGCACTGTGGGGGCATGTGTGTATCTGGCACTGTGGGAGCATATGTGTTTGAGGTTTTTACCTGTGGGGGCCAATGTGTTATTTCGTGTGAGGCAGTCATGACACTGTGCAGCAAGGCTACGTCCCTTTTTTGTTATACCATGCCCACTTTTTGTTATACCACGCCCACTTTTTTGTTATGCCACGCCCCTTTTTTGCGCGCGCTATTATTCCTCCTAGGTAGATCACAAAAGCAGGACAGGATTCAATGCTTCCTATCTCATCCACAAGTGTCGCTACACTCGGCGATGCAAGTGCTAGGTCTCATGGTGTCGGCTTTCGACATGGTGGAGTACGCTCAATTCCATTCCTGCCCTCTACAGAAACTGATTCTAGCCAAGTGGGACGGCCTGCTTCACCGGATCAGGTCTCAAATGATCTCCACGTCTCCGGAGGTCCGTCTGTCACTGAGCTGGTGGCTGCAGGACCATCGATTGAGCAGGGGTCGTCCCTTCTGGATCTCCAGCTGGGTCCTCCTGACGATGGATGCCAGTCTGAGAGGTTGGGGCGAGGTGTTGGAGCAACACTCCCTTCAGGGTCGGTGGACCAAGGAGGAGTCTCTCCTCCCGATAAACATTCTGGAGCTGCGGGCGGTGTTCAGTGCTGTGAACTTGGCCCAGCATTTATTACAGAACAGGCCTGTTCAGGTACAGTCAGAACGCCACCACGGTGGCGTACATAAATCATCAAGGTGGCACTCGAAGCCGCATGGCAATGAGGGAAGTATCAAGGATTCTTCAGTGGGCGGAACGCCATCTGCCAGCCATATCGGCAGTGTTCATTCCGGGGGTCCTAAACTGGGAAGCGGACTTCCTCAGTCATCAGGACGTACACGCCGGAGAGTGGAGCCTCCATCCAGAAGTATTTCAACTCTCAGTGGACAAGTGGGGTCTCCAAGATGTAGACATGATGGCGTCTCGACACAATCACAAGGTTCCGGTCTTCAGAGCAAGGACAAGGGATCCTCAAGCTGCGTTCGTGGACGCACTGGCAATTCCATGGAACTTTCGGTGTCACTTCTGCCTAGGATAATAAGGAAGTTCAAGCAAGAAGGAGGACTCCTGCTTCTGATTTCCCCAGCGTGGCCCAGACGGCATTGGTTCTCAGACCTTCAGGGTCTATCGATAGAGCATCCCCTTCTACTTCCACAGCGCCCAGACCTCCTCGTTCAGGGCCCTTGTGTATATCAGGATTTGGACAGATTGGCTTTGACGGCGTGGCTCTTGAAGCTTCGGTACTAAGGGCCAAAGGATTTTCTGAGGCGGTCATTCAAACCATGTTGAAGGGCCGGAAACCAGCTTCTGCTCGGATTTACCATAAGGTCTGGAATTCCTACTTTGCTTGGTGCGCGGATAACAATCATGACACAAGTTTAGTACGGCCAAACTTTTGGCCTTTCTACAACAGGGCCTGGACTTCGGTCATCGTCTGGCCTCCCTCAAGGTTCATATTTCTGCTTTGTCGGTTTGGTTTCAGAGAAAAATTGCGACTCTGCCTGATGTTCATACATTCACTCAGGGTGTGTTACGGATTCAACCTCCTTACGTCCCGCCTGTGGCTCCTTGGGATTTGTCGGTGGTTCTTGAGGCTTTGCGAGAGTCTCCGTTTGAACCTCTTGAATCTGCAGACCTTAAGTGGCTTTCTCTTAAGGTCTTGTTTCTGCTGGCTATTGCCTCTGCTAGACGGGTATCGGATTTGGGTGCCTTGTCGTGTAGGTCCCCTTATCTGATTTTTCACTTGGACCGGGCGGTTCTTCGAACGCGTCCCGGGTATCTACCTAAGGTGGTGTCTTCTTTCCACCTTGATCAGGAAATTGTGGTTTCCGGCCTTTGTCTCTCCTGAATTGTCTTCCAAAGAGCGGTCTTTGGATGTGGTACGGGCTCTCCGTATCTATGTGAAGATGCAGCTTCTGTTAGAAAGTCTGATTCTCTCTTTGTACTGTTTGGTTTTCACAAACGTGGCTGGCCTGCTTACAAGCAGACCCTGGCCAGATGGATTAGAATGGTGATTGCACATGCTTATGTACAGGCTGGTCGTCCAGCTCCTGCTACTATCAAGGCCCATTCTACTCGGTCAGTTGGACCTTCTTGGGCGGCCCGCCGTGGTGCGACCCTTGAACAATTGTGCAAGGCGGCTACGTGATCCTCAGTGAACACGTTCATAAGGTTCTATGCCTTCGATACTTCCGCCTCCCAGGATGCTTCCTTTGGACGCCGGGTTCTTGTGCCCGCTACAGTGCGTCCCCTCCCATGAGGAACTGCTTTAGGACATCCCCGATGTTATTCCCTGTGGAACCCCAGTGTACTCCGCTGCAGAAAAGGAGATTATGGTAAGAACTTACCTTTGTTAAATCTCTTTCTGCGAGGTACACTGGGTTCCACAGGGCGCCCGCCCTGACGCACTTAGCTTCTTTGGGTTTATATGGCATTAGCCGCTGATACCGTCACCTGTCGTGAGAATGTGGTGAACGTGGCTACTAACGGTTGTCGTCTCTTTTACCTGCTACTGCATTGGACTAGTTAACAAAACTGAGCTCCTGTGCACGGAGGCGAGGTTATAGAGGAGACGGCGCTGTGCATTCTGGGAACAGTCAAAGCTTTTAGCCTGTTGGTGCCTCGGATCAAGATCCCACTCTACACCCCAATGTTATTCCCTGTGGAACCCAGTGTACCTCGCAGAAAGAGATTTCAAAAAAGGTAAATTCTTACCATAAATCTACTTTTTCAACCACTGTTACAAGAAAATAGATAGTTTACCAGCGCTGTTGCTTGTTTTATCTCACCAAATACAATGTGAAAGTAGACGGATGAGATCATAAAATATAACAACATTTACTACAACATAAAAAAATGCTCCAACAACACTCTCTCTCTATTATTATTATTATTATTATTATTATTATCACCACCACTGATAGCAATGCACTAGCAGCAGGACTTTCGTAATCTCACAATAGTTTGGCAGATGTAGGCAATTTGCAGAGCGTTCTTCAGTTGCTTCTGAGGAAACTGGGTGCTGTTCTGCCTGGAGAAACACGTCAAGCTTCTTTCTCTTAACTGACTCCAGTAACCATTCATCCGACTGAGTCTTGTCTCATTCTGTACCAGTTTACGGATACCTACAGGATTTAAAAGTGGAACCCTCAACGCTTGGCAAATTGCCTACATCTGCCAAGGGATTGCCATGAATTATCCTCATGTGGGTAATACCTTATTGAACTAACTGGTTGAGAAATTAAAATTGTGAGCTATGGGTTAATGTGTTGGTGGCACCTACGATATGGGCACTTACCGTGCATTTTTGTTCACTCCCACTCCGATTAAAAAGATGGCAGTGGACCGCCTGACAGTGCAACCTTAATTAGATGCGTGAATGCATCGGGAGGCAGTCTGTCACACATGCTGGTCGGCCTTGCCCTGTGCTGGGTGGCCCCCAGCAAGTGAGGAGATGGATGCAGATCTGGCTGTGTATGCAGACCTCTGCGTCCATCTCTGAATCAGGTCCTCAATCTTCCAACTATACAAATATATTATACACTGTACACATGTAATTTCACTCCCTTAACCAACATGCAGGGTACAGTATCTATAATTAAAGTCCACCTGAGCAACAGACTATCATGCATGCACTAGCAGTAGTTCCTATATATATATATATATATATATATATATATATAAAAAATAGGAGTGAAGCGCCACGTGTGAGGGAAAACAACACCTGAAATTAAATATATTTATATGTAAAAAAACACACTCCCTTGTAAGTAATAGGGTGTCAGCCTTCCCCTAAACAGTTTTACAGCATTGGTAAGATGCTGTATAAAATTGAGATGAGTATGGATAGATAGGGGTACTGGCGACCAGCTGGTGTTTTTATATACCAAAATATTTAGCGGACTTGAGTATCATATATAAAGGACTGGATTGAGAAAAAACTCCTTTTTATGTAAAAGAGAAATAACAATTTATTTTATCAATAATAAAAAATATATATTTTACACTTGCTTTCTAAAAGATACATATAAAACCGATTCCTCTACAAATATAAAAAATGTATTAAAACGGATTATATAGTAAAAAGCAGTTGTATAAAAATATTTTAAGACATAAAATGGAAAGACATAAAATAATTTTTTTTTGGATTAGTAGTTATTGAAAAACAGCTTAACTTAGGGTGGAGGGTCATACAGGAGATCCCAACGCGTTTCGTCTATCTGACTTCATCAAGGGGTAGTGACTGAATGATCCCAGTGAGCTTATATACCCACTGATAAGGAGTTACTAGCTGTGACATCACTTCCTGTCAATTAGTATTGAGAAGGTGTATCATACATACAATTCATATTTATAGCATAAGAAACAAAGATGGAGCAGTGTTAGATAAGACATGGAGAGGCTTCCCATGTTTTTAGATCAAAAAAACGAGTAGTATAACTTATTTTAAACAGTTTCATGTAAAGTTTGTATTGAGAATATGCACTTCCGCCCCACTTCCGGTTTCGGCGGTTCTTGGGTGCACATGTGCAGACGCCCCACTTCCGGTTTCGCGTCTCTGGAGTGCGCATGTGCAGACGCCCCACTTCCGGTTTCGCGTCTTATTGAAAGGAGGTGTTCAGGGCTTCATGCCCCACTTCCGTCCTAGCAGTTCGGATGGTTTTAGTCCCCACTTCCGGTTTACATGTCCGGAATCACATGATGTTTATCCTTGTTGTGAGGATGTTTGGGAGAGTTCAATGTTTGAACGGCAGCCATTTTAGAGGAGTCCCTATGGGCGGACATGAATTCTCCATACGTATTGCTCAGTAACATAAAATAAAGGGAAATAAATATTCATTAGTATCGATGCGCTTTAGGTATTTCAAAAACGATTATTAATACATTTCTGGCATATAGTATGTCCACTTTTAGATGCAAGGCATTGTATTTAGATAGATAGCAATTACTTATAATGAATGGCAGAATGCAAACCGGACAGTTTAATCTAATTATATTATCATATGTTATTCATAAGCAGAGAATGGCTATTTTTGAGTCTACATAAATTATACTATATATGTATATATGTGATAGGTGCACTTGTGAAGACATTTATATATGTTGGTGCATTTATTTAAACATCATATATCATATTTGTGCATTTATTAGTAAAAAATAGTCTGTGCTTGATTATGTGCTTAGTTAATAAAAAATACGTATTGCATAATTGAATCTTATTCAGACACATTAGTGTTTGTAGACCAGTTTTTTACAGTACTTTAGCTTCCCAGGGAGTCACCCTCTTGGTACTATTAAAGCCCAACACTGCTTAGCTTCCAAGATCGGACGGGCTTGGGCGTGGAGCCAGTGTGGTATGACTGTATCTTATTGGCTATGAAAAAAACACTCATTTTTGTGTCAAATATTTTTATTTTCATGCTCACGTATACAATTAGTTTATAATTTAGTGTGGTAATGTGATAATAAAACAATGACCTTATAGGAAGGGGGCAATTTCATAACCCTCATTAAATCCTGCCGGGTGCATCGTGTTGAGCTGGTAGATCCAAAACATTTCTCTTTGAGATAGTTTATTCGCCAAGTCTCCGCCTCTTTCTCCAATTTGTACGTGTTCGATTGCTTTAAATGATAAGTCTTCTGGGTTTGAATTATGTTCCAAGATGAAATGTCTGTAGATAAGGTGGGTATCAAGCTTGTTTTTGATGCTCCTGATGTGTTCCTGAATTCTTAGTTTCAGTGTACGCTTCGTTTTCCCCACATATCTCTTCTTGCATGTACATTCCAGTAAATAAATGACTGAGCTGCTGTTGCAATTGAGGAATTCTTTTATCTTGAATTCTTTGGTATCTCCGGAGTCAAAAAAAGTTTTTCTGTTTGGGTTTAGAAATTTGCAGATGTTGCATCGTCCGCATTTGAATGCTCCCGTGCACTTCATAAATGTTTGAGTAGTTCTTTCCTTATTGGTATTGCATAGCATGCTCGGTGCAAGGTGGTCTTTGAGACTTTTAGATTTACGGAATACTATCTGTGGTTTTTCCGGGAGAATTTCCTTTAGTACAGGATCCATAAGCAAGATCTTCCAATGTTCCCTGAGGGATGTTTTGATATGATTCTCATGTTGATTGAACGTGGTAATGAATGCAGTTGATTCCTTTGGGGCTTCCTTCTTTTTGTATTCTAAGAGGTCTTCCCTTCTTAAGGTGTTTGTTCTTACAGTGGCCTTGTCCAAAATTGATTTTGGGTATGACTTACCCTCAAAGCGTTTTCTGTAGATGGCTACCTGTTCATTGCAGTCCTCTTTCCTGCTACAGTTCCGTTTTATTCTATGGAACTGAGAATAAGGGATGTTGTCTTTCCATGTCTTTGCGTGGCTGCTTTGATAGTGTAGGTAGCTATTTTTGTCCACCCCTTTGATGAAGTTCCTGGTTACCACTGATGAGCCTTCACCTATTAGTATAAGATCCAAGTACTCTATGGAGGTTTTGTTTATATTATACGTGAAGGTAAGATTCATATCATTGATTTTTAAAAGATTAAAAAATTCCATAAAAAGTTCCAGACTGCCATCCCATATTATTAAAATGTCATCAATATAGCGTTTGTACAGGATCACATTATTTTTATAAAATTGAGTGTTGTACACATGAAGTTCCTCCCATTGTCCCATAAATAGGTTTGCGAAACTTGGTGCAAATATCGTACCCATCGCGGTCCCACAGCGTTGAAGATAAAAACTCTCTAAAAATTTAAAATAGTTTCGACTCAAGATAAAATTCATCACATCACAGATAAAAGATCTTTGGGTAATTGTGAGGGTGGGGTCTTTGTCTAAAAAACCCTTGCAAGCCTTGATGCCTTTAGAATGCTCGATGCACGTATACAGAGACTGGACATCTAATGTGATCCATAAAAAGGTGTCCTTCCATTCAACTGATTTCATCAGGTTCAATACCATAGTGGTGTCTTTAAGATAGGAAGGTAGTTCCTTAACATATGGGTTTAAGAAGACATCTACATATTCAGATAGTTTTGATGTTAGGGAGTCAATTCCCGCGACAATAGGTCTCCCTGGAGGGTTCAAGAGGTTTTTATGAATTTTCGGCAAATAGTAAAAAATGGGGGTTATGGGACTAGATTGCATTAAGAATTGGAATTCTTCCTTCGTGATGCTTCCATTCCGGAGTCCTTGTGTGAGGAGTATTCTCAACTCTTCTATGTAGGCATCCTTGGGATCATTCTGTAGTGGTTCATAGGATATAGTATCTCCTAATAAGCGATGAGCTTCTTTCACATAGTTGTCTCGATCCAGGATAACTAGTCCCCCCCCTTTGTCAGCCGGTTTTATCACTATTTCTGAATTTTTCTGTAATTTCTTAAGTGCCTCTTTTTCTCTGTTAGTGAGATTTTTTGTTGCAACTGGTGCAAGATTAGTGTCGCATAAATCTTTTTTCACCAGATCATAAAATATGCTGATATGGTTGCCTTTTGATTCGACCGGGTAATATTTAGATTTGCGTTTCAATCCAGACCTTGATGCTTCTTCATAGTTTGAGATGATGGCATTATCCTTACGTGCAAAGTGTCTTTTGAGTGTGAGCTTGCGGATAAATTTGTTTAGGTCTATGAATGTCTCGAATTTATTCAGCTTTTCTGTGGGTGCAAATGATAGACCTTTGCTCAATAACGAAGTTTCGTAATTTGTCAATACATGCTTTGAAATGTTGAAAATGCCCTGCTCTTCAGGGACTAGTGCTGTACATTCCTCCTTTTGGTGTTGTAATCTTTCCCTCCTGCCGCCCCGTTTTCCTCTTCTTCTACGTGGGGCCTTTTTAGAGGGGATGCATGTGTTGATTCTTCTTGTAGCGTGCCTCTGAACGTATTTTTTGGACGGGCTCCTAGGCGTGGTGATAAAAAAACCTTTTCGTCCGTTGATCTTAATCTTTGTAAAGTAGAATATTTATTATATGTCTTGATCTTTTGTGTGTGGTGAGAGTCATTTCTAGTGTTCGATCTGCCTCTGTGTGGTACTGTTTTCCACACTTGGTTCCCACGATTAGATGTATTCGTGGTGGTGAATCTGCTCCAATTCTTTGTTTTACCATTGTCATAGTCCTCCTTGTCACGAAGAAACTTCTTTTCTTTGCCCCGTATGACTTCTTCCTCTATGCGTTCTAATTTCTTATTAAGAACCAGTTCGTTAGTTCTGTAGTCCTCTGGTTTTATAAGGTTCTAATTCAATTTCTTTATCCTTTATGTCTTTCTCAATAGAGGATACGTTCTTTCTCCTCTCGGAGATCAATAATTTCATTAGATTTATTGAGCAAGTGTGTAGGGTAGAGTCCCATTTTTCCATAAACTCTGGATCTGATGTTCCAATGGTGGGTTGTTTCACTAGTCTCAGTCCTCTCGGTACTCTGTTGACTGAGATGTAATGTTCCAAACCTTTTATGTCCCACCATGTTTTGATTTCTTTTACTAAGAGTCTCTCCATGTCCCAAAACAGATCATCTAAGTCCCTGGAGGGAGTTGGGATGTCAGTCAGTTTGTCTTCGCTAAATATTTTCTGGCACCAATCATTTCTTTTGTTGGTACGTTCATTAATTCTGAACATGTTTTTGGGTGTTTTTTTAGACCACAGCACCAGGCAGCTAAACAATTGACCAGTCTTAAATATAAAAAATAGGAGTGAAGCGCCACGTGTGAGGGAAAACAACACCTGAAATTAAATATATTTATATGTAAAAAAACACACTCCCTTGTAAGTAATAGGGTGTCAGCCTTCCCCTAAACAGTTTTACAGCATTGGTAAGATGCTGTATAAAATTGAGATGAGTATGGATAGATAGGGGTACTGGCGACCAGCTGGTGTTTTTATATACCAAAATATTTAGCGGACTTGAGTATCATATATAAAGGACTGGATTGAGAAAAAACTCCTTTTTATGTAAAAGAGAAATAACAATTTATTTTATCAATAATAAAAAATATATATTTTACACTTGCTTTCTAAAAGATACATATAAAACCGATTCCTCTACAAATATAAAAAATGTATTAAAACGGATTATATAGTAAAAAGCAGTTGTATAAAAATATTTTAAGACATAAAATGGAAAGACATAAAAAATTTTTTTTTGGATTAGTAGTTATTGAAAAACAGCTTAACTTAGGGTGGAGGGTCATACAGGAGATCCCAACGCGTTTCGTCTATCTGACTTCATCAAGGGGTAGTGACTGAATGATCCCAGTGAGCTTATATACCCACTGATAAGGAGTTACTAGCTGTGACATCACTTCCTGTCAATTAGTATTGAGAAGGTGTATCATACATACAATTCATATTTATAGCATAAGAAACAAAGATGGAGCAGTGTTAGATAAGACATGGAGAGGCTTTCCATGTTTTTAGATCAAAAAAACGAGTAGTATAACTTATTTTAAACAGTTTCATGTAAAGTTTGTATTGAGAATATGCACTTCCGCCCCACTTCCGGTTTCGGCGGTTCTTGGGTGCACATGTGCAGACGCCCCACTTCCGGTTTCGCGTCTCTGGAGTGCGCATGTGCAGACGCCCCACTTCCGGTTTCGCGTCTTATTGAAAGGAGGTGTTCAGGGCTTCATGCCCCACTTCCGTCCTAGCAGTTCGGATGGTTTTAGTCCCCACTTCCGGTTTACATGTCCGGAATCACATGATGTTTATCCTTGTTGTGAGGATGTTTGGGAGAGTTCAATGTTTGAACGGCAGCCATTTTAGAGGAGTCCCTATGGGCGGACATGAATTCTCCATACGTATTGCTCAGTAACATAAAATAAAGGGAAATAAATATTCATTAGTATCGATGCGCTTTAGGTATTTCAAAAACGATTATTAATACATTTCTGGCATATAGTATGTCCACTTTTAGATGCAAGGCATTGTATTTAGATAGATAGCAATTACTTGTAATGAATGGCAGAATGCAAACCGGACAGTTTAATCTAATTATATTATCATATGTTATTCATAAGCAGAGAATGGCTATTTTTGAGTCTACATAAATTATACTATATATGTATATATGTGATAGGTGCACTTGTGAAGACATTTATATATGTTGGTGCATTTATTTAAACATCATATATCATATTTGTGCATTTATTAGTAAAAAATAGTCTGTGCTTGATTATGTGCTTAGTTAATAAAAAATACGTATTGCATAATTGAATCTTATTCAGACACATTAGTGTTTGTAGACCAGTTTTTTACAGTACTTTAGCTTCCCAGGGGGTCACCCTCTTGGTACTATTAAAGCCCAACACTGCTTAGCTTCCAAGATCGGACGGGCTTGGGCGTGGAGCCAGTGTGGTATGACTGTATCTTATTGGCTATGAAAAAAACACTCATTTTTGTGTCAAATATTTTTATTTTCATGCTCACGTATACAATTAGTTTATAATTTAGTGTGGTAATGTGATAATAAAACAATGACCTTATAGGAAGGGGGCAATTTCATAACCCTCATTAAATCCTGCCGGGTGCATCGTGTTGAGCTGGTAGATCCAAAACATTTCTCTTTGAGATAGTTTATTCGCCAAGTCTCCGCCTCTTTCTCCAATTTGTACGTGTTCGATTGCTTTAAATGATAAGTCTTCTGGGTTTGAATTATGTTCCAAGATGAAATGTCTGTAGATAAGGTGGGTATCAAGCTTGTTTTTGATGCTCCTGATGTGTTCCTGAATTCTTAGTTTCAGTGTACGCTTCGTTTTCCCCACATATTTTTTTATGTCTTTCCATTTTATGTCTTAAAATATTTTTATACAACTGCTTTTTACTATATAATCCGTTTTAATACATTTTTTATATTTGTAGAGGAATCGGTTTTATATGTATCTTTTAGAAAGCAAGTGTAAAATATATATTTTTTATTATTGATAAAATAAATTGTTATTTCTCTTTTACATAAAAAGGAGTTTTTTCTCAATCCAGTCCTTTATATATGATACTCAAGTCCGCTAAATATTTTGGTATATAAAAACACCAGCTGGTCGCCAGTACCCCTATCTATCCATACTCATATATATATATATATATATTTATCAAGGGGTCCTGACCATGCACTCTCTAATGGTTAGCCAAGCCTCTGTGGCAGCTGGCCACACCCCATCTGGAGACTGGCCAAACCCATAAATATGGGCCCCTACTAATGAATTCCCCTGATGGGCCCTTCATGCTCCATTCCGACACTGCCTAGAATCGACCCTAAATTTGATTAATGCGCATGAGCGACCTTACAGGCTCAGACATGCGCAGTCCAGAAAACACATCATCTCAAGCTGCTTTATAATTTTCTGCATATGCACCACGGACATGGGTGTGGATCATAGGGTCGACAGTAACTAGGTTGACAGTCATAAGGTTGACCACTATTGGTCGACAGTGACTAGGTCGACACCTGAAATAGGTCGACATGGTCATTAGGTCGACATGGAAAATTTAATATTTTTTAGGTGTTGTTTTCTTTGTAAAGTGACCGGGAACCTCAATTAGTGCACTATGTGCACTCGCATGAGTCGCTTCGCTCTCCATGCGTTGGGCAAGGTGCCTCGCTACGCTACCGCTGCACTCGGTACAGGTTACTATTCCCAATCGTAGTCCACGTGGATCGTAAAATATGAAAAAGTTCAAATAATAAAAAAAAGTGAGAAACTCATGTCGACCTTTTAGTGTGTTGACCTTTGCCATGTCAACGTAATGCATGTCGACCAACAGTGGTCGACCTAATGAGTGTCGACCTAAAGACCGGTCACACCGATGCAACTACAACGGAGGGGGTAGAGGGAAAGGTACATTTGCACAGTACCTCTCTTGCGACTGTAGTTCAGGCACATTGCGGTACGAAGACATCCTACATTGCTGTGATGAGCAGCCACGGTATACAGGATATGTCTTTGTGCTGACATTGTGGTCATATTGATAAATCTCCACTAAGTCACTGCTCCCATGTACTGCATGGATTGAAAGCAGGAGAGGGCACTAGAAGCCCCTGACCCCTTCCAGCACTCTCACCATCCACAGAGGTATATGTTCCCAAATAACACTCTACACTCTGCTAAATCATATTTTTTAGCCACCTAAACACACAGCACTCTCCTCTTTTTTTCTTTATAACCTTCATTCATTGAATCAGTTCTTTTCTGCTTTTTCCTTGTAGAGTCCAGATACTGTATAAGGCATAATGCAGAAAACCTATTTTATGAAGCAATGTATGTACTATTGCTGCCATTTTAATACAATTTATTAATACTGTACTGTTGGACAGGTCCATATTATTTCACATAAATAAGGATGTGGTCGACAATTGTCATATTTACAAATTTCAAGTTCCATTGTGCTATCCAGAGAGATGATTGACATGTTTCCATTTTTAGCAGTACTGACCCTGTCATTGTAGCATGACAACTGAATTATTTCTGTAACATGGATATTATGTTCTCTAGTAACTCATCAGTATCTCTGTTCTATACTACTTTCATCACTTGGTGACAGGATTACTACGAATTTGTTGCATTATAAAATGTTATGTTTTTGTCTTTGAAGAGCTTACTGTCCTTGAGTTGTGGTGGAATTTGTTACAATTGCTTCCATAGAGACATCACACACACATATGCTAGATGATATAATCTAGAACAGTGGTTCCCAACCTCGATCCTCAAGTACCCCCAACAATTCATGTTTTGAAGGTCTTCTCACAGGATTGCAAGTGAAATAATTTGCTCCACCTGTGGGTGTTTTAAAATGTGTCAGTGAGTAATTAATACACGTGTTCAATTGCTAGGTGACCTGGAAAACATGAACTGTTGGTGGTACTTGGGGACCGAGGTTGGGAAACACTGATCTAGAGCATACTGTCTCCAAATCTTTGAATGCCAAACAAAAGGAAAAACATCAATGAGATTTGATTACTACCTAATAACCCATTCCTTTCAGGCACCTTTGAAGGATCATTAAATTTATTGATTGATTGAGCAACCATCTTTTTATATTATTGCTCTGAGAAACATGGATAGGACCAGCATTCGGAGGGTGTGTTGGTCCTTTTAGTGCCATTTAGAGGATATTGGGGTGCCAACAGATGAGCTAGTTACTTAATTTGGATATATTAATGTATGATCTATTATCATGTAGCATAACAATATGCAATGATCTGACACAGAGTGGGTGCTATTATTACGTAGCATTAGGGACCGTCAGAACAGAGATGCCTTGACAGGGCCTGGCGGCTTGTAAACATATGCAACCAGATCTCTATATTTCTATTATCATGTAGTATTCGGTCTCATTGCTCTTCCTTTGCAGTGTGCTGGGGGAATATTTTTAAGTTCTTCTTGTCTAGATTAACCCCTTCCTTTCATGCACCTGTGAAGGACCTTTAAATTGATTGATTGAGCAACCACCATTATATATTAATGTCAAGCAACACATACAGTATATCCCAGAGATACTGTATAGAGTATGAGTTGCATGTTAACCACACCCAATGCCAATATACACGCAGTTGGCTGATGTTTTAAGTACTTCACATATGTCTGAGTTTCACTGCGTAAGCGACCAGATTGTTACTGAACCACGACACAGAACAAATTTGGTTGTAAGGTGTATAGAATTCAGTGAGCAAGTAACGGCAGTGGTGCCGAGAAGGAGGGGAAGCAGGTACTCTTTACCCAGGCCTGTTGAAGGGGCTTGGGGCCCGCTACCCCCCTCCCCCTTCCCGGTTGAAGAGACTTGGTCAGGGAGAGAGAGAACTAACTGCCGCTGCAACAGCCTCTCTCCCCAGCCCAGCACACGCTGCTCAGTCCTGTGTGCTGAGCGGAAGAGAGGCAGCTGCAGCCTGTCCTCTCGTTGTGTGGGGGTGCGATTACACCTGCAGCCTGCTGGATTAGACACCAGCGACCCTCTGTGCGGGGGTGGTCTTCTGTTTGCCGGCGGTCGGGCTCCCGGCGCTCAGTATACCGGCGCCGGGAGCCCGACAGCCGGAATACCGACAATTATTTTCCCTCGTGGGGGTCCACGACCCCCATAGAGGGAGAATAAAATAGTGTGGCGCGCGTAGCGCGCCACCGTGCCCGTAGCGTGGCGAGCGCAGCGAGCCCGCAAGGGGCTCATTTGCGCTCGCCAAGCTGTCGGTAAGCCGGCGGTCGGGCTCCCGGCGCCGGGATGCTGGTCGCCGGGAGCCCGACCGCCGGCCAGCCGTAGTGAACCCCTGTGCGGCATACGCGGCCACGCGACCTATAGTTTTTATTTATTTAAAGGAGGGGGTCTGGCCAAGCCTCCCCCATTGACCACACCCCTCCTTTTACCAGGGACCAGCACAAATGTCGGCATCCCTGGGTAACGGGGGCGGGGAGGTGGGCATGTTGCGGACATGATGCTGACAGCGGCTGCACCTAAAGACGCACAGCATGACTGAGAACCTTCATCCTATTGTGTGTCTAAAGACTCTCCGAGACCAGTTTGCACCACCGCAAGAAAACGCTGCAAGTGAGTGTCTCAGTTCTGAAGAAAATGGCCATGGCATTGGCATAAAGAGGCAGACAAGGCGGCAGCAAACGCCTTGAAATAGTTTACAAGATATTGAAATAATTGTTTTCTTAAAGAGATCAAGGCTGTTGTTTTGTTTCCTGCAAAGGCTGAAAAGAATCAGAAATCCCATTAGATAATAAATGTACAATGAATCAAAAGCTACAGAAAAATATACACATTGTCTATGTATTAAAAAAAAAAAAAAACCCTAAGGTTCCCACCGTTCCCACATAATGCTATTTTTTGAGCAGATCTGAGTGAAGTTGCAGTTTTTGTCCCACAATAGGTAATTATGCAAATAGTGACTACACCACAATCAGAGCCATCTGTCTCTATATTCAACACACTATGATTACCGAACAAGAGAAATCCACATTTTTATGTTACTTACAAGGTAGCGATATATAGTTGTCAAAGAAATATCTTTCATAGTCATGAGGAATATCTTCCATAGTCATTTTATAGCTATACAGTGATCGGTAAAATGTAGAACTACGGGGGTCATTTCGAATTGTTCGCTCGCAAGCTGCTTTTAGCAGCTTTGCACACGCTAAGCCGCCGCCTACTGGGAGTGAATCTTAGCTTATCAAAATTGCGAACGAAAGATTCGCAATATTGCGAAAAGACTTCTCTGTGCAGTTTCTGAGTAGCTCGAGACTTACTCTGCCAGTGCGATCAGTTCAGTGCTTGTCGTTCCTGGTTTGACGTCACAAACACACCCAGCGTTCGCCCAGACACTCCTCCGTTTCTCCAGCCACTCCCGCGTTTTTCCCAGAAACGGTAGCGTTTTTTCACACACTCCCATAAAACGGCCAGTTTTCGCCCAGAAACACCCACTTCCTGTCAATCACATTACGATCAGCAGAACGAAGAAAAAACCTCGTAATGCCGTGAGTAAAATTCCTAACTGCATAGCAAATTTACTTGGCGCAGTCGCACTGCGGACATTGCGCATGCGCATTAGCGACTAATCGCTCCGTTGCGAGAAAAAAATAACGAGCGAACAACTCAGAATGACCCCCTACGTGCCCTCCTTTACTGCTAGCATATATTCCAGTACTGCTGTATAACTACAGGTTTTTATTTAGTAGTAATATATTTTCAGAGGCTGTCCATGTTATTAAGGAATAAGCCAATGCGTAAATATTACTTTTACTGTGGAAGTTAGCAGTGCATTGTCATTGAGTAAAATAAGGGGCTATGTACATCTCTAATATGGGTGGTATTCATGTGACCGGGAGCAGTAGCGGATCTTGCCACGGGCAAGCAGGACTTTTGCCCGGGGCGCCGCCTTCCGGAGGGCGCCGCACCATGTCAAGATTCGCTACTGCTGTGCCCCCCGCTGCCCGCTGTGTACCGCTGCCGCTGCCCGCTGTGTCCCACTGTGAAGGGAACTAGACGCGTAGCATCTAATTCCCTTCGTGGAGAGGACCTTTGCTGTGCAGTGCGCGATGACGCGTCTAGTTTCCCTTCGTGGAGAGGACCTTTGCTGTGCGGTGCGCAATGACGTCATCGCGCACCGCACAGCATTTCAGTGGTTCTACTCTACTGTACAGGGGGAGTAACTGACCATGCCCCCTGTATGAAGCCATGCCCCTATTTCCCGCCCGGGACGCAAAATGGGCTAGAACCGTCCCTGACCGGGAGACTAACGGTCACATGACCTCCCCCAACATCCCGCCCCCTCACTATCCCGATGGTCGGCATGCCGATCAGCAGGGACTATTTCCACTCGTGGGTGTCCGGTCGCCACCGAGCCCGCAAGGGGCTTGCTGCTCTCGCCCCTCCCCGCCGGGATCCCGACGTCGGTATGCTGCCGGGATCCCGGTGTCTGTATGCTGACCAGCGGTCTCCTGACCGCCAGTCAGCCATATTACACCCCTCTAATATTTAAAAATTTGAATTTGTCCTTCTGTCTTTCTATACAAATCCACAGTTTACAAGCGAAGAGTGTGAAATTTTACATACGAGCGTATTAAAACACGGCCGAGGCAACTAAAACAATTTTAAATCCCTAGCACCCCTAGGGGTGAGGCAGCAGCACTGAGTATTTCAGCATACAGCATAACTCTAGAATGCCTGCAGCAATTTACAACAAACTTGGTACACATATGACTTACACTCTGTAAAAAACACTGTCTGGGTCAGACACCCCTAGCACCCCTAAGGATGGGACAGCAGCACAGAGTATGTCAGCAGACAGCAAAACTGTGGAAGTCCTGGAGCAATTTACACCAGACTTGGTACACATCTGACTTACAGTCTGGGAACAAACTCTGTGGGGGTTAGACACCCCTAGCGGTGGGACAGCAGCACAGAGTATTTCAGGAGACATCATAACTCCCGAATGCCTGGACCAATTTACAACAAACTTGGTACACATATGCCTTACAATCTGGGAACAAACACTGTAGGGGGAAGACAACCCTAGCACCCCTAGGGGTGAGGCAGCAGCACAGAGTTTTTCAGCAGACAGCATAACTCTGAAATGCCTGAAGCAATTTACACCAAACTTTCTACACATATGACTTACACTCTGGGAACAAACACTGTGGGGGTAACACACCACTAGCACCCCTAGGGGTGGTCCAGCAGCACACACTATATCAGGACATGCATGATGTGTCAGTGATGACAAGGCTGCATGTGACAGGGCCAGTGACATGATGTGAGGAGGGGAATGCGGGTAGCGCAAACCCACACTCTGAGAGTTATATAGTGGAAGTTGCACGGTCCCCCAGCAGCACAGAGTATATCAGGGGATACATAATGTGCTGCGCTATATAAGAAACTGTAAAAAAAACTTTAATTTCACAGGGGCACTGATATGATGTGGGGAGGGGAATGGAGGCAGCAGGAAGCCACAGACTAGAGAGTTGTATAGTGGGAAGAGCAGGGTCCCTTGGGGGACCAAAATGGGGTCAGGCCAATACACAAAGTGCGTCAGGGAAGCAAGATATGCCTATATACTAGATCTCCAACCAACGTAAATTAACAAAAACTATCATTCTAATTTACCATCATCATCCCGTAGCGAAGCACGGGTATTCAGCTATCTACAATGTTATTTATACTATGTGTTTAATATTTACATTTATTTTTGTAAACAGACATTCTTAAAATCCTGGGAAACGCCGGGTACTCCAGCTAGTAGCTTATAAAATGGCCATGTACAGAATAGTTTTAGTGGAGATGCACTGAACTTTAAGGATGTCGTGTTGGGTGGTTACTTTTTGCCAGTGCATAAATTGACAAATTATTCTTATTTATGTTTTTATTACAGTACTCTGACCCAATAGAGATTAGTGTGAATGAGCATTGACTGCTGTAAGAATTTGTCATGGTCCATGACTAGGTCTTTAGCCATGTGTAAAACCATCTCACAACTATATTAGGTCACTCTGATCTCTTATCATTTTGGGTCTGCCAATACATATCACTGGCCCACCACCAAACAGTACTTTCACTATATAAACCTCAGGGGCTGCTTTATCATAGGACATAAAGCTCTGTTTTGTGGAGAAAATGGGTGTGTGTGTTTTTTGCAGACTGGTGTCACTGTAGGACCAATATGGACCATAGAACAATGCTGTCATAGTAAATGACACTGTCACACTGGGCAAAATTAATAGTCACTAAAGTCCCAGTGCTGCACATCTAGAAGGCTCCACTACGTTAGAAATTAATGTTGCATGCAACAAATGCCATATGTGTGTAGGAAGCTTCTCTCTGCAGCACCTCCTAGTTTAAACTCACTAAATATATGCTGGTGTGAAGTGACATCATTCACCTATGCTTGCATGAGTGCACCTGTATAGGTGGGGAAGTGCAAGGTGTAGCTAGATCAATACAGTAATATGGAGATACTGATTGGAATTGCTGAGCAGGTCATGGCATTTTGCAGAATGCAGGCTTGGGGCACTCATTGTACCTAGTGCAATACAAGGTACATACTGTACCTTGCAATTAGCTATCTCTCTATATTGGCACAGACTGTGAAAGGGAAAGTAGCCACATTCCCCTGGGGTGTGAGCACATAACTTCTGATGTACTATGCTCTGAGCAAGAGAGTGGAGTAGTATTGTTAGAGATTGGACACCACAAAAACAATAACAGCTCTGAGCAAGGGATCAAAGCAATTTGGTAAGAGGTTAGGCACCATACACACTAACAGCACTGAGTTAGGGATCGGAGCAGTAATGTTAGAGGCTGGGCACCACAAACACACTCTGTGCCAGGGATCGGAGCAGTAATGTTAGAGGCTGGGCACCACAAACACACCAGCAGCTCTGTGCCAGGGATCGGAGCAGTAATGTTAGAGGTTGTGTACCACAGACTCCAGCAGCTCTGAACCAAGGAACAGAGCAGTATGGCTAGAGGTTGGGCACCACACACACACACAGCTCTGAGCCAGAGATCGGATAAGTAATGTTATAGGTTGGGCACCATACACACATCAGCAGCTTTGAGTCAGGGATCAGTGTCCTGTTATCTAACAATCAATTGCTAGTCTAGCTAGATCAGGCATGTCCAAACTGCGGCCCTCCAGCTGTTGAGAAACTACACATCCCAGCAGGCCCTGACACAGCTTTAGCATTCTCTGACAGCAAAACTGTGTCAGGGCATGCTGGGATATGTAGTTTCACAACAGCTGGAGGGCCGCAGTTTGGACATGCATGAGCTAGATCAATCCAGCTCTATATGTTCTAGAACATGTGACATGTTCTATAAAACCTGCATCCAATCCGCCTTAATGGAGGACTTACTCTAAACAAAAAAGTTTCCGTGGACATCTTTATTTTGGTGGAATTTCAGTTTTTGCTCAGTGTAGAAGAGACCTACAGTATTGTATTCAAAAAATACCTATGAGAGGCGCAAATCAAAGTTCAGACTTAATCAACGTGACTCAACTCCAAATTCACCAGCACAATGTAGAGACACCTTTCACATAAATGAAAACATCATTTTCAAGAACAGGATGTATACTTGACATATTTTACCTCACCTTTATATCTAGTCTACTGTACAGTTTTATTTATATATATATATATATATATATATATATATATATATTAAAATGGGAGCATTTTTTCACCCTTACCACCTTTTTTTCAAATAGTACGTAGCCTATCACCACCAAAAGGTTGTTTCTCTATTTTATCCCTTATCTCTATTTTGTGTTTCTCTATTTTATCCCTTATCTCTATTGTTTCTCTATTTTGTTTTTCTATTTTATCCCTTATCGCCAGGCTGTCCTATTGTCCCAGGAAAGCTAGCACACAGGTGCAGGTTATCAGACAGGCCTCAGGCAGGCGAAACAAAATCCCCAACAAGTGCTGGCTTTTTGGGGATGCAAACGCAAAAACACACAGGTTTCACCAAACCTGTGTGTTTTCGCATGAGAATGGATTTTTTTCGGGCATACTAATAGGATTGCACACAAATAAAAATCTGCAAAAAATCATGAAACATTGTGAAAAACTGCCATGTTTTTATACCCGATAATTTTTAGCAAATAATTGGATACCACCCATTTTGTAGTAAATGTGTGTAGCCAGTTTTAAGTATAGTACTGTAAATGCAATTTCTACCCCATTGCTACAGTGAATTCATCAGCCAACTAACCTATTTCTAGGCATGTTACTGTTTTATTACAGTTATGTTATTACATTATTTCACTTTGATCCTCTTGTTTGTGCAGACAGCCCATTCAGATGCACATGTAAATGAGTGGTCTCTATCCCTCCATGCTCCCCATTGTGGGGCGAATGCATTATACATGGATTTAGTTTCTTTGAAAGCAGCGCCTTCCAAGATGTAGTAATAATTACATGTCCTTTAAGGCCGGGATTCAGACTGCTCCACCAGACAACCTCATTATTCTGTTATCAGGAGCTGACACTACTCAGGTTGTCACGACAACCATCCGTGATTCAAACCCTCTGTGAAAGGTTTGTACCTCAGGCAAATAGGCAGCCTTCAGCTCTCAGCAGATGCTGAGCCGCTCGGCCAATCACCAAGGAGCTGTAAAACTATGACATCATATTCCAGCCGATCCCAAAGACTGAATACTTGGTTTGCAGTTCCCTTCCTGTTAGTTTGTGTGTGTGTGTGTGTGTGTGTGTGTGTGTGTGTGTTTGTGTCAGCGAAATTGCAGTTGGTTCTGCAGTCTTAACCTGTGCGCTGCCACACTATAAAGACTCCTCTTTTCTTCCAGGGTCTGAAATAATTATTCCCTGTTGTCTCTAAACTGTACACTGAACCTTTGCAATCTGGTGCAATAGAGAGCACCTATACTTGTGTATCCATGCCTATTTCCCCACAGATTGTAAGCTTGTGAGCAGGGCCCTCCTACCTCTGTGGCTGTTTGTTTTTACCGAGTTGTGTCTTCTAATTGTGTCCAGTTGTATAGCGCAAGAGAATTTGCTGCACTATGTAAGAAACTGTTAATAAATAATACACTGCACGGGAGAGACTAACACTGTATGTACGGTTGCCACCTTAAGCATAATTGATTCCTGGTGATCCAAACCCCCCCCCCCCCACGACACCAACCAGTGTTCATATAAATAAAATTATGTCCCATATTTATAACTTATTTTACGTGCAAACAATCTAGATGAAACAGTGTATCTATATAAACAGCAATATAATAGTCGCCACTTGGATAAATTACAGGCATTTGGTGCCTTAAAACTAGATTGTGTGAAAAAGGGAAGAACCATGGAAGTGGAAGTGTTGCACACAACCTAATCAATATCAAGCTTCATCAGGTTAAACAAACAAATGCACTACTAAAAGGTGTCTGTTAGTGATTAAAAAATATACATATATCTATATATAACTTGAGCCTCTATTTGTTTCATGCATGCTCATTATATTTTCTCTAACGTCCTAGAGGATGCTGGGGACTCCGTAAGGACCATGGGGATAGACGGGCTCTGCAGGAGACATGGGCACTTTAAGAAAGACTTTAGGTCTGGGTGTGCACTGGCTCCTCCCTCTATGCCCCTCCTCTAGACCTCAGTTTGATACTGTGCCCAGAGGAGATGGGTGCACTTCAGGGAGCTCTCCTGAGCTTCCTGACAGAAAGTATATTTGTTAGGTTTTTTTATTTTCAGGGAGCCTGCTGGCAACAGACTCCCTGCATCGAGGGACTGAGGGGAGAGAAGCAGACCTACTTCTGTGAGTTTCAAGGCTCTGCTTCTTAGGCTACTGGACACCATTAGCTCCAGAGGGATTGGTACGCAGGTCTCACCCTCGCTGTCCGTCCCAGAGCCGCACCGCCGCCCCCCCCTCGCAGAGCCGGAAGATAGAAGCCGGGTGAGTATGATACGAAAAGAAGACTTCAGAGGCGGCAGAAGACTTCATGATCTTCACTGAGGTAACGCATAGCACTGCAGCTGTGCGCCATTGCTCCCATACACCTCACACACGGCAGTCACTGTAAGAGTGCAGGGCGCAGGGGGGGCACCCTGGGCAGGATATAGACCTCTTTTGGCAAAAATAAGTATATGTACAGCTGGGCACTGTACATATATAAGAGCCCCCGCCAAATTTTGAGAATTTTCAGCGGGACAGAAGCCTGCCGCCGAGGGGGCGGGGCTTCTCCCTCAGCACTCACAGCGCCATTTTTTCTCCACAGCACCGCTGAGAGGAGGCTCCCCGGACTCTCCCCTGCTTATACCACGGGAGACAGAGGGTTTTAAAGAGGAGGGGGGGGAGCACAAAATTGGCGCATATTGTATATGTAAACAGCGCTATCTGGGTAAACATAATATTATTGTGTTTTTGTCCTGGGTCATACAGCGCTGGGGTGTGTGCTGGCATACTCTCTCTCTGTCTCTCCAAAGGGCCTGGTGGGGAAACTGTCTTCAGATAAGAGGTTCCCTCTGTGTGTGGTGTGTCGGTACGCGTGTGTCGACATGTCTGAGGTAGAAGGCTCACCGAGAGAGGAGGGGGAGCGTATGAATGAGAGGTCTCCGTCGGCAGTGCCGACACCTGACTGGGTGGATATGTGGAATGTTTTAAGTGCTAGTGTGAACTTATTGCACAAGAGATTAGACAAAGCTGAGGCTAAGGAACAGTCAGGGAGTGAACCCGTGTCTGTCCCTATGCGCCCACTATCCCAAATAGCAGACACTGATACCGACACGGATTAGGTCTCCAGTGTCGACTACGATGATGTAAAGTTACAGCCGAAAGTGGCTAAATGTATTCGATATATGATTATTGCAATAAAAGAAGTGTTGCATATCACAGAGGAACCCCCTGTCCCTGACACGAGGGTACACATGTATAAGGGAAAAAAGCCCGGGGTAACTTTTCCCTCCTCACATGAGTTGAACGAATTATGTGAAAAAGCTTGGGAATCTCCAGACAAAAAACTGCAGATTCCCAAAAGGATTCTTATGGCGTATCCTTTCCCGCCAATGGACAGGGTATGGTGGGAATCATCCCCTAAGGTCGACAAAGCGTTGACACGCTTGTCAAAAAAGATAGCGCTGCCATCACAAGATACGGCTACCCTCAAGGATCCTGCAGACCGCAAGCAGGAGATTACCTTGAAATCCATTTACACACATTCTGGTACATTACTCAGACCGGCAATTGCGTCGGCCTGGGTTTGTAGCGCGGTTGCAGCATGGACAGATTCCTTATCGGCGGAGATTGAAACCCTAGATAAGGATACCATTTTATTGACCCTAGGCCATATAAAGGATGCTGTCTTATATATGAGGGATGCTCAAAGAGACATTAGTTTACTGGGTTCCAGAATAAACGCTATGTCAATCTCTGCTAGACGAGTCCTCTGGACTCCTGGAGTTTTGTAGAGGGTACCCCTGGCGCTTGGTCTTTTAAAGATGATTACAAATATATCTCAACGAATGATACCTTGTATCAAATGCCAAATATCTCTATAAGGACAGTATTACTGATACATATAACTCAATGTATAAAAGGCAATTTTTATTGAGTTAAAAACAGGCAACAAGTGTACATTTTCCATTAACAATAAAACAAAGTGACTCGTGCATCCAGTTATGTACCGGATCAACTGATATATAGGATCCTGCCGAGGGGATACTACCACAATGGATAGTTTCCTGGTGAGTGCCACGACTGGTCACCTTAGACCTGATTAAAGTGCAGTGATGGTTGAGGTCTCTGTGCAAAAACAGGCAATAAAGTGACTTGGTGCGTGCGTGGAAATATAAATCTCTCACCGTTAGGTTCCCGTGCGGTGGGCTGGTTTAAATTAAATAAGTGGGTCCAAGGCTGATGGGCCTGGCACCACCGCCACGGGTTTTATCAGCAGGAAATCCTGGAAGTGTGCAGCTCCTTCTCCAAATAACGCGTTTCGGTCAAAGATGGTGACCTTTCTCAAAAATGGATAGAGAGCTGTGGTCCTTGTGCTTCTTTTATATCCTAACTAAACCCTTAATGATTGCATAATTTCATACAGGCGTGTATCCGGGGTCATGTGGCCGGAAACACATAGATGCGTTCCAGCGGTTACTTCCGTCCCACCAGTGTCCTCAAACAAGCATGTATCTGGAATCATGTGACCGGAAACACATGAATGCGTTCCAGCGGCTACTTCCGTATTACCAGTGTCCGTGCAAGCCGTACTTCCGGAATTACGTTGTCAAAGTCACGTGGTTGCGTTCCAGCAGCTATTTCCGGTTTTGCTGGATCTTCTAACGGAAGTGACGCGGCCGTTTCTTTTCCTCACATACTTTGTACATATAACCAACGTAGCTCCCTGATGGTTCAGCGGACATCTTACTTGAGGGAAAAGTTTTCTATTTGCCCAAATGGTTTTTCACGTATATTGATCCCCACACCTGACCAAACTAGATGGTACTTTGTATTCCCATCGTGTCCATCCCTAATTACCCGGGTGGGGATCTTAAATTCCTCAAACAAGTGCATTGAAGATCAAAGGCGTATGCAATATAGAAGAGAAGAAAAATAATAATTTAAGATTAATACACATATCAATAATCAATATTTACATATCATGATTTCAACCAACATTTTAAAATTTACATGGATGAAATATTTAATCAAGAAACCATCGTAACTCGAAATCAACATTATGGCCTTTGGGTTTTAGCGTATCGAGATCATATATCCATCTCATTTCACTTTGCGCTAAGCGCTTTTCCAGATTTTTATTACGCCAATTGGGTTTTATTTGTTGTAAACCAATAAAACGTTTGATCTGTCCCTCACACTTATTGTGTTTTTTACTAAAGTGTTCAGAGAGGGGATGAGTCTCTAATCCCTTACGGATATTGTAGATATGCTCCGCTGATCTCGTTTTTAGTGGCCGTGATGTTTTTCCAATGTAAATTTGGCCGCAGTTACATTCCAATAGGTAGATTACATTCCTGGAATGGCAAGTTACAAAATCTTTTATAACATATTTCTTGCCATTCACCTCAAAGTCGGTGATCTTTCTGGCTATGTCTTTTTTCGTGGTTGTTCTGCACATTAGGCAGTCCCCACATCTGTGGAACCCCTTGGTGCATGTCCTTCCTATGGTGTTGTCTTTTAAACTGCTATTGACTAATTTATCCTTCAGAGATCTGGCCTTTTTGTATATGAACATGGGCCTTGTCGGTAGTGAATTCCCCAAGACAGGATCATCCAGTAGTATTCGCCAGTTGTCTCTAAAGACTTTTTCAACCTTCTTATGGTACGCACCGTACTGGGTTATAAAAGCCCATTCATACGGGTTTTCTTTCAGTATGGGTTTTTCCTTCTCTATTAGGAGATCCTTTCTATCTATCTGGTGTACCTTATCTTTAGCTTTTTTCAATGTGGACTCCTCATATCCTTTTTCCCTAAATCTTTCTGCCATTTCTTCAAGTTGTGTGTCCAGGATTTTGGGGTCTGAGCAATTCCTTTTTACTCGTTTGAATTGCCCTACTGGTATGTTTTCTAGCCATTTCTCATGGTGCTCACTATTAATGCTTAAATAGGCATTAGAGTCCGTCGGTTTTCTATGAGTCTGGGTATTAATTCTCTCATTCTCTATATAGATTTTGAGGTCCAGAAACACTAAATCTTTCTTACTTGCCGCAAAAGTTAAAACAATATTAAAATCATTGGAATTGAGTTTTTCAAGAAAATGAGACAAGGTATCACTCTCTCCTCTCCAGATAAAAAGAACATCATCTATAAAACGCCACCAGGACACCAGGTTTACTCCCAGTGCCCGTAGGGAATCCACATACTGGACTTCCCAATAGGCCATGTACAGATTTGCGTAACTGGGAGCAAACCTGGTGCCCATGGCTGTCCCTCTCACTTGAAGATAATAGGATCCATTGAAATAAAAATAATTGTTCTTTAGAATAAAATCAATGGATTCCAATAAAAACAATTTGGTCTCCTCTTTATATTCACTTTTATTGAGGAAGTACTCTATAGCCACTTTCCCTTTGTCCCAATCTATAATTGTGTACAGGGAACTGACATCCGCACTAATTAAAGTGCATTCTTGATCCCAAGGGACTCTCTCAAGTTTTCGCAGAACATCCCCTGTATCCTTTAGAAATGCAGGGGTACTGATTACTAATGGTTGCAAGAACGAATCAACCATTGCCGATAGATTGGATGTAATACTATTGGTCCCCGTAATTATGGGACGTCCAGGGGGGTTGCTCGAATCCTTATGGATCTTAGGCAATACGTAAATTGTCGGGGTAGAGGGGTCGATGATGTTGATAAACCCTCTTTCATCCTCAGTGATGGCCCCTTTTTCTACTGCTCTTAAAGTGAGGTCATCCAAATTTTTGGCTATTTTATTGAGGGGATCAGTCTTCAGTTTCTTATATGTACTGAGGTCACTGAGTTGTCTGTTGATCTCCATCAAATAGTTATCCTTGCTCATGACTACGACCCCTCCCCCTTTGTCCGCAGGTTTTATAATTATCTCATTATTTGCCTGTAAGGATTGGACTGCAAGGGATTCTTTCCTAGTGAGGTTACTCTTCTTGCATTTGGGAATTTTCCTGAGTTCTTTAGTGACTATGGAATTGAAGCAATCTATACTTCCCCCTTTTACATGCTGGGGATAGAAGTGGGATTTTTTCTTAAACTTAGATTTCTCTATTGGTGGAGTTTCATTGGAAATTTCTTTCCCTAGAAAGAACTTCTTTATACTTAACTTTCTTATGTATTTTTGCAGATCCACAAACAAATCAAATGGGTTGGGATTGCTCGATGGTGCAAATTTCAACCCTTTAAGGAGCACCTTCTGTTCAAACTCTGACAAATTGTGGTTGCTAAGATTGAATACTTTGCTGGAATGATTCTCTTTGAAGTCATTTTCAGCGACAGTTTCAATAGCCACACTTGTTTTTTCTTTGGGGGTTTTTTTGGGTTTAGATTTCTTTACCCCGCCCCTTTTCCCCCTTTTAGTGGGTCTGACAATTCTTATTCCCTTCGTGGGGTCCACCGTCCCCTGTCTAAAAAATCCCGATTTGATCGTGGTGTGTTCCACTTTGAAACTCCTATGTTTTCTCTTCTTCTGTCTATATTTTCTCTTTCCCTCCTATGACTGTATTGTTCCCTCATCTGAATGTGAGGGGATCTGGGGGGTTCTACATGGGTGTTTTTCCAATACTCCCTGTTTTTATTTTTGGGGATGTATCTTTCTCTGTATTCCCCTCCCTCCAAAAATCTTCTACCTTTAGGTGTCCCTTGTGACTGATTTTGTCCATACTTGATGGTCTGCGTGTAATTTCTGCCCTTTTGTTGAAAGGACGGTACACCTTTCCGCCAAGTAGGGGTTTGGGGGACGTCTTTCTTATAATTCCGTTTCATTGGTCCTTTGGGTTCAGTGGATCCCTCACTTTGAGATTCATTTAGATCTCTAAGAAGTTTTTTCTTTTTTCTACTTCTTAGGTCTTTACTCTCTTTCTCTAATTTTTGTAAGATTTTTTTTTTTTTCTCTCTTTCTTTTACCTCTTCTGAATTCATGAAAGGTGCCATAAGGGTCTTAGAGATTTCAATCTCTTTATTAATATCTAGCAGATTATTCTTTCTTTCTTTTATGATTAATTCTACTAAAGACAAACTGCAATGGGTTAAAAATTTTTCCCATTCCTCAGTAAAAGACTCACTTTCTTTGATAAATGAGGGCTTTTTTACCACCCTCAAACCCCTAGGGATGAGGTGATGGGATAAGTAATGCTCTAATGTGGTGACCTCCCACCACATTCTGTTTTCCCTTAACATGGATTTCTCCAATTTGTTTAACAAGGTGAGGACATCCTCGTCATCCACATTGGATTCAATATTAGACTCATTCAGGAAACCTTTAGATTGGTTTCTCCTCATATCCCTAAATGCAAACATCCCTGCAGCAAACTGTTTTGTATGTGTGTTTACAAAAATCAAGACAAGAAAGATATGTAACAAACCAGTGATGCGCAGTGGAAAAAGACCCGCTTCCTGGATACACCTCTGGGGGGGAGAAAAAACACTATTTCTCTACAAATGGAATACTGGAGTTTTGTAGAGGGTACCCCTGGCGCTTGGTCTTTTAAAGATGATTACAAATATATCTCAACGAATGATACCTTGTATCAAATGCCAAATATCTCTATAAGGACAGTATTACTGATACATATAACTCAATGTATAAAAGGCAATTTTTATTGAGTTAAAAACAGGCAACAAGTGTACATTTTCCATTAACAATAAAACAAAGTGACTCGTGCATCCAGTTATGTACCGGATCAACTGATATATAGGATCCTGCCGAGGGGATACTACCACAATGGATAGTTTCCTGGTGAGTGCCACTACTGGTCACCTTAGACCTGATTAAAGTGCAGTGATGGTTGAGGTCTCTGTGCAAAAACAGGCAATAAAGTGACTTGGTGCGTGCGTGGAAATATAAATCTCTCACCGTTAGGTTCCCGTGCGGTGGGCTGGTTTAAATTAAACAAGTGGGTCCAAGGCTGATGGGCCTGGCACCACCGCCACGGGTTTTATCAGCAGGAAATCCTGGAAGTGTGCAGCTCCTTCTCCAAATAACGCGTTTCGGTCAAAGATGGTGACCTTTCTCAAAAATGGATAGAGAGCTGTGGTCCTTGTGCTTCTTTTATATCCTAACTAAACCCTTAATGATTGCATAATTTCATACAGGCGTGTATCCGGGGTCATGTGGCCGGAAACACATAGATGCGTTCCAGCGGTTACTTCCGTCCCACCAGTGTCCTCAAACAAGCATGTATCTGGAATCATGTGACCGGAAACACATGAATGCGTTCCAGCGGCTACTTCCGTATTACCAGTGTCCGTGCAAGCCGTACTTCCGGAATTACGTTGTCAAAGTCACGTGGTTGCGTTCCAGCAGCTATTTCCGGTTTTGCTGGATCTTCTAACGGAAGTGACGCGGCCGTTTCTTTTCCTCACATACTTTGTACATATAACCAACGTAGCTCCCTGATGGTTCAGCGGACATCTTACTTGAGGGAAAAGTTTTCTATTTGCCCAAATGGTTTTTCACGTATATTGATCCCCACACCTGACCAAACTAGATGGTACTTTGTATTCCCATCGTGTCCATCCCTAATTACCCGGGTGGGGATCTTAAATTCCTCAAACAAGTGCATTGAAGATCAAAGGCGTATGCAATATAGAAGAGAAGAAAAATAATAATTTAAGATTAATACACATATCAATAATCAATATTTACATATCATGATTTCAACCAACATTTTAAAATTTACATGGATGAAATATTTAATCAAGAAACCATCGTAACTCGAAATCAACATTATGGCCTTTGGGTTTTAGCGTATCGAGATCATATATCCATCTCATTTCACTTTGCGCTAAGCGCTTTTCCAGATTTTTATTACGCCAATTGGGTTTTATTTGTTGTAAACCAATAAAACGTTTGATCTGTCCCTCACACTTATTGTGTTTTTTACTAAAGTGTTCAGAGAGGGGATGAGTCTCTAATCCCTTACGGATATTGTAGATATGCTCCGCTGATCTCGTTTTTAGTGGCCGTGATGTTTTTCCAATGTAAATTTGGCCGCAGTTACATTCCAATAGGTAGATTACATTCCTGGAATGGCAAGTTACAAAATCTTTTATAACATATTTCTTGCCATTCACCTCAAAGTCGGTGATCTTTCTGGCTATGTCTTTTTTCGTGGTTGTTCTGCACATTAGGCAGTCCCCACATCTGTGGAACCCCTTGGTGCATGTCCTTCCTATGGTGTTGTCTTTTAAACTGCTATTGACTAATTTATCCTTCAGAGATCTGGCCTTTTTGTATATGAACATGGGCCTTGTCGGTAGTGAATTCCCCAAGACAGGATCATCCAGTAGTATTCGCCAGTTGTCTCTAAAGACTTTTTCAACCTTCTTATGGTACGCACCGTACTGGGTTATAAAAGCCCATTCATACGGGTTTTCTTTCAGTAATATAAAAGATTTTGTAACTTGCCATTCCAGGAATGTAATCTACCTATTGGAATGTAACTGCGGCCAAATTTACATTGGAAAAACATCACGGCCACTAAAAACGAGATCAGCGGAGCATATCTACAATATCCGTAAGGGATTAGAGACTCATCCCCTCTCTGAACACTTTAGTAAAAAACACAATAAGTGTGAGGGACAGATCAAACGTTTTATTGGTTTACAACAAATAAAACCCAATTGGCGTAATAAAAATCTGGAAAAGCGCTTAGCGCAAAGTGAAATGAGATGGATATATGATCTCGATACGCTAAAACCCAAAGGCCATAATGTTGATTTCGAGTTACGATGGTTTCTTGATTAAATATTTCATCCATGTAAATTTTAAAATGTTGGTTGAAATCATGATATGTAAATATTGATTATTGATATGTGTATTAATCTTAAATTATTATTTTTCTTCTCTTCTATATTGCATACGCCTTTGATCTTCAATGCACTTGTTTGAGGAATTTAAGATCCCCACCCGGGTAATTAGGGATGGACACGATGGGAATACAAAGTACCATCTAGTTTGGTCAGGTGTGGGGATCAATATACGTGAAAAACCATTTGGGCAAATAGAAAACTTTTCCCTCAAGTAAGATGTCCGCTGAACCATCAGGGAGCTACGTTGGTTATATGTACAAAGTATGTGAGGAAAAGAAACGGCCGCGTCACTTCCGTTAGAAGATCCAGCAAAACCGGAAATAGCTGCTGGAACGCAACCACGTGACTTTGACAACGTAATTCCGGAAGTACGGCTTGCACGGACACTGGTAATACGGAAGTAGCCGCTGGAACGCATTCATGTGTTTCCGGTCACATGATTCCAGATACATGCTTGTTTGAGGACACTGGTGGGACGGAAGTAACCGCTGGAACGCATCTATGTGTTTCCGGCCACATGACCCCGGATACACGCCTGTATGAAATTATGCAATCATTAAGGGTTTAGTTAGGATATAAAAGAAGCACAAGGACCACAGCTCTCTATCCATTTTTGAGAAAGGTCACCATCTTTGACCGAAACGCGTTATTTGGAGAAGGAGCTGCACACTTCCAGGATTTCCTGCTGATAAAACCCGTGGCGGTGGTGCCAGGCCCATCAGCCTTGGACCCACTTGTTTAATTTAAACCAGCCCACCGCACGGGAACCTAACGGTGAGAGATTTATATTTCCACGCACGCACCAAGTCACTTTATTGCCTGTTTTTGCACAGAGACCTCAACCATCACTGCACTTTAATCAGGTCTAAGGTGACCAGTCGTGGCACTCACCAGGAAACTATCCATTGTGGTAGTATCCCCTCGGCAGGATCCTATATATCAGTTGATCCGGTACATAACTGGATGCACGAGTCACTTTGTTTTATTGTTAATGGAAAATGTACACTTGTTGCCTGTTTTTAACTCAATAAAAATTGCCTTTTATACATTGAGTTATATGTATCAGTAATACTGTCCTTATAGAGATATTTGGCATTTGATACAAGGTATCATTCGTTGAGATATATTTGTAATCATCTTTAAAAGACCAAGCGCCAGGGGTACCCTCTACAAAACTCCAGTATTCCATTTGTAGAGAAATAGTGTTTTTTCTCCCCCCAGAGGTGTATCCAGGAAGCGGGTCTTTTTCCACTGCGCATCACTGGTTTGTTACATATCTTTCGAGTCCTCTGGACTCGGCAGTGGACAGGTGATGCCGACTCAAAAAGACATATATGGAGGTTTTACCTTACAAGGGGGAGGAATTGTTTGGGGAAGGTCTCTCGGACCTGGTCTCCACAGCTACGGCAGGTAAATCGATTTTTTTGCCTTATGTTCCCTCACAACCTAAGAAAGCGCCACATTATCAAATGCAGTCCTTTCGTTCAAATAAAAGCAAAAGAGTACGTGGATCGTCCTTTCTTGCCAGAGGTAAGGGCAGAGGTAAAAAGCTGCACAGCACAGCTAGTTCCCGGGAACAGAAATCCTCCCCGGCCTCTGCAAAATCCACCGCATGACGCTGGGGCTCCGCTGGGGGAGTCCGCCCCAGTGGGGGCACGTCTTCGACTTTTCAGCCACATCTGGGTTCACTCACAGGTGGATCCCTGGGCAATAGAAATTGTTTCTCAGGGATACAAGCTGGAATTCGAAGAGGTGCCTCCTCGCCGGTTTTTCAAATCGGCTCTACCGACTTCTCCCCTGGAAAGGGAGATAGTGTTAAATGCTATTCACAAATTGTGTCTTCAACAAGTGGTGGTCGAAGTTCCCCTACTTCAGAGAGGGAAGGGATACTACTCCACCCTGTTTGTAGTTCCGAAACCGGACGGTTCGGTCAGACCCATATTGAATTTAAAATCCCTGAACCTATACTTAAAACGGTTCAAGTTCAAAATGGAATCGCTCCGAGCGGTCATTGCCAGCCTGGAAGGGGGGGATTTTATGGTATCCCTGGACATAAAGGATGCATACCTTCATGTTCCCATATATCCACCTCATCAGGCGTACCTGAGATTTGCGGTACAGGGTTGTCATTACCAATTTCAGACGTTGCCGTTTGGGCTTTCCACGGCCCTGAGGATTTTCACAAAGGTAATGGCGGAAATGATGGTGCTCCTGCGCAAGCAGGGTGTCACAATTATCCCGTACTTGGACGATCTCCTCATAAAAGCGAGATCACGAGAGAAGTTACTGAACAGTGTGTCACTTTCAGTGAAGGTGTTACAGCAACACGGCTGGATTCTCAATATTCCGAAGTCGCAGCTGGTTCCTACGACTCGTCTGAGCTTCTTGGGCATGGTTCTGGACACAGACCAGAAAAAGGTTTTTCTCCCGATAGAAAAGGCTCAGGAACTCATGATTCTAGTCAAGAACCTATTGAAGCCAAACCAAGTGTCTGTGCATCATTGCACTCAAGTCCTGGGAAAAATGGTGGCAACATACGAGGCCATTCCCTTCGGCAGGTTCCATGCAAGGACTTTCCAATGGGACCTATTGGACAAGTGGTCCGGATCACTTCTACAAATTCATCAGCGGATCACCCTGTCCCGCAGGGCCAGGGTATCTCTCCTGTGGTGGCTGCAGAGTTCTCACCTTTTAGAAGGACGCAGGTTTGGCATTCAGGATTGGATCCTGGTGACCACGGACGCGAGCCTCAGAGGGTGGGGAGCAGTCACAAGGGGAAGAAACTTCCAAGGACTCTGGACAAGTCAAGAGAGTTGTCTTCACATCAACATCCTGGAACTGAGGGCCATATACAACGCCCTACGCCAGGCGGAGAACTTACTTCGCGACCAACCAGTTCTGATCCAGTCAGACAACATCACCGCAGTGGCTCATGTAAACCGCCAAGGCGGCACAAGGAGCAGGGTGGCAATGGCGGAAGTCACCAAGATTCTTCGCTGGGCGGAAAATCATGTAAGCGCACTGTCAGCTGTGTTCATTCCGGGAGTGGACAACTGGGAAGCAGACTTCCTCAGCAGACACGACCTGCATCCAGGGGAGTGGGGACTTAATCGGGAAGTCTTCGCACAGATTGCAAGTCAGTGGGGACTGCCCCAGATAGACATGATGGCATCCCGTCTCAACAAAAAGCTACAGAGGTATTGCGCCAGATCAAAAGATCCTCAGGCGGTAGCAGTAGACGCCCTGGTGACACCGTGGGTGTTCCAGTCGGTTTATGCGTTTCCTCCTCTTCCTCTCATACCCAAGGTATTGAGAATAATAAGAAAAAGAGGAGTGAGAACAATTCTCATTGTTCCAGATTGGCCAAGAAGGACCTGGTATCCGGATCTGCTGGAAATGCTCACAGAAGATCCGTGGCCTCTTCCTCTATGACAGGACCTGTTACAACAGGGGCCATGTCTGTTCCAAGACTTACCGCGGCTGCGTTTGACGGCATAGCGGTTGAACGCCGGATCCTAGCGGGAATTCCGGATGAGGTCATTCCTACGCTGATAAAGGCTAGGAAGGACGTGACATCTAAACATTATCACCGAATATGGCGTAAATATGTTTCTTGGTGTGAGGCCAGGAATGCCCCTACGGAGGAATTCCATCTAGGCCGTTTTCTTCACTTCCTACAAACTGGAGTAAATTTGGGCCTAAAATTAGGCTCCATTAAAGTTCAGATTTCGGCCTTATCCATTTTCTTTCAAAAGGAATTGGCCTCTTTACCTGAAGTACAGACTTTTGTGAAGGGAGTACTGCATATTCAGCCTCCTTTTGTACCTCCGGTGGCGCGTAACGTAGTGTTAAGTTTCCTTAAGTCACATTGGTTTGAACCACTTAAAACAGTGGAGTTGAAATATCTCACTTGGAAGGTGGTCATGTTGTTAGCCTTGGCTTCGGCTAGGCGACTTTCGGAATTGGCAGCTTTATCACATAAAAGCCCCTATCTGGTTTTCCATATGGATAGAGCGGAATTGCAGACCCGTCCTCAATTCCTACCTAAGGTGGTATCATCCTTTCATATGACCCAACCTATTGTCGTGCCTGTCGCTACATGTGACTTGGAGGATTCCGAGTCCCTGGATGTGGTCAGGGCATTGAAAATTGACGTGGCCAGAACGGCTAGGATCAGAAAAACAGAAGCACTGTTTGTCCTGTATGCAGCCAACAAGGTTGGCGGCCCTGCTTCAAAGCAGACTATTGCTCGCCGAAATCGGTTAAGGCCCATTCCACTAGGTAGGTGGGCTCGTCTTGGGCGGCTGCCCAAGGGGTCTCGGCACTACAGCTGTGCCGAGCTGCTACTTGGTCGGGGTCAAACACCTTTGCAAAGTTCTATAAGTTTGATACCCTGGCTGAGGAGGACCTCCTGTTTGCTCAATCGGTGCTGCAGAGTCATCCGCATTCTCCCGCCCGTTTGGGAGCTTTGTTATAATCCCCATGGTCCTTACGGAGTCCCTAGCATCCTCTAGGACGTTAGAGAAAATAAGATTTTAAACCTACCGGTAAATCTTTTTCTCGTAGTCCGTAGAGGATGCTGGGCGCCCAACCCAAGTGCGGACTACTTCTGCGAGACTTGTGTATAGTTTTGCTCACATAAGGGTTATGTTATAGTTCCATCAGGTTGGACTGATGCTACGTTATTTTTTCATACTGTTAACTGTTTACTTGATACACAAGTTATACGGTGTGATTGGTGTGGCTGGTATGAATCTTGCCCTTGGATTAACAAAAATCCTTTCCTCGTACTGTCCATCTCCTCTGGGCACAGTTTCTCTAACTGAGGTCTAGAGGAGGGGCATAGAGGGAGGAGCCAGTGCACACCCAGACCTAAAGTCTTTCTTAAAATGCCCATGTCTCCTGCGGAGCCCGTCTATCCCCATGGTCCTTACGGAGCCCCCAGCATCCTCTACGGACTACGAGAAAAAGATTTACCGGTAGGTTTAAAATCTTATTATAAATATATGTGTGACATGCCTCTCAGCTCTCGTTGCTCTTCTCACATGAGCCGGGCCGGCGTTACTTCACCACTGCAGCCCAGGGAAACGCTGAGGAAGAGCTACTGATGGCAGCGTCACGGCAGCTTCAGCTCAGTCTGCGTTCCGCAGGCGCAGCCCGGGGAAATGCTGAGCAAGAGCTGCCGATGGCAGCATCACAGCAGCTTCGGCCCAATCTGGGCTGAACACAGTCTCGCGAGATTTGATGGCATCATCTCGCAAGACAGTCACTGTAGTTCACTGAGTTCCTCGGCTGCCAAGGAGCACTGCTGGTGCTCCCAGTGTCCCCTTATTCCTGGAGAATCCAGGAATCCGGGTAAAGGGAAAAGCCTCCTGGAAGGTTGCCACCAGATCCTGGAGAATCCAGGAAATCAGGGAGCGGTGGCAACCCTAACTGTATGTGATTCCTGACGTTTCGTTCATTATGCAGAATGCACGATCAAGTGAACAAAATGAAACATTAAATGGTCTTTTTTTTAAAAATATATCTATATTAGATATGATACCATTACTAATTAAAAATATTATTAAAAAAAAATATATATATATATATAATTTTCAGAAGTTTGTAGTTCCATTGTAAGTCAGGGCATTTAAAACTACACATTAAAGAATAATATACAGAACTTAACAGTGTATTGCATTATTAAAGTACATTATTTTGCATCTTTCAGTCTTGCATATATTATGGAAAAATATATCTATTTTTATTAAATGAAAAAATAGGATTTTAATTACCTACCGGTAAATCCTTTTCTCGTAGTCCGTTGAGGATACTAGGGTCCATTTAGTACCATGGGGTATAGACGGGTCCACTAGGAGCCATGGGCACTTTAAGAATTTGATAGTGTGGGATGGCTTCTCCATCTATGCCCCTCCTACCAGACTCAGTCTAGGAAATTGTGCCCGAGGAGACGGACATACTTCGAGAGAAGGATAGATAAGGATAGTGGTAAGATTCCGAACCAGCACACACAACAAGAGGAAACCAAGCTAACCAAACTTGAAACGGGAACAGCAACGGCTGAACCAACATTACTTAACCAAGTAACATTGCAGGAAGAACGAAGCACTGGGCGGCGCCCAGTATCCTCTACGGACTACGAGAAAAGGATTTACCGGTAGTTAATTAAAATCCTATTTTCTCTTACGTTCTAGAGGATACTGGGGTCCATTTAGTACAATGGGGATGTACCAAAGCTCCCAAACCGGGTGGGAGAGTTCTGAGGTTCCTGCAGAACTGATTGACCAAACTGAAGGTCCTCAGAGGCCAAAGTATCGAACTTGTAGAACTTAGCAAACGTGTTCGAACCTGACCAAGTTACTGCTCGGCAGAGCTGCAAAGCTGAAACACCTCGGACAGCCACCCAGGGAGAACCCACCGACCTAGTAGAGTGGGCCTGTACAGATCTTGGACATGGCAAACCTGCCGTGGAATAAGTATGCTGGATAGTAAGCCTGATCCAGCGTGCAATAGACTGCTTTGAAGTAGGACACCCAATCTAATTGGGATCATAAAGAACAAACAGCGAGTCCGATTTTCTGTGACGAGCTGTTCTCCTCACATACACCTTCAAAGCCCTCACAACATCCAAAGACTTTGAAGTAGTAGAACTGTCGGTGACAACCGGAACCACCATAGGTTGGTTGATATGAAACGCAGACACCATTTTAGGAAGAAATTGCTGACGAGTTCCGAGTTCAGCTGTCTCCTTATGGAAAATTAAAGAGGGACTTTTATGAGACAAAGCCCCCAATTCCGACACACTTCTTGCTGAAGCCAAGACCAAAAGTGTGACGGTCTTCCACGTAAGATATATTACGTCTACCTCCTGTAACGGTTCAAACTAGTCCGATTGAAGGAACTGCAGCATCACATTGAAATCCTTAGGTGCCGTGGGAGGCACAAAGGGAGGGTGGATGTGCAGAACACCGTTCAAGAACGTCTGGACCTCAGGGAGAGAAGACAATTGTTTCTGAAAGAAAATGGACAAGGCCTAATCTGGACTTTTACGGAGCCCAGACGCAGGCCCACATCCACACCTGCCTGCAGAAAAAGCAGGAAACGTCCCAGATGACATTCCACCGCAGAATAAATCCTGCTCTCGCACCAAGAGATGTATTTCTTACAAAGACGATGGTAATGCTTAGACGTTACCTCCTTCCCCGGCTCGGATCATAGTCGGGATTGATCTTCCTGTTGAGCTGAGAGGCCATCATATCTACTCCCGGAATGAAGACCGCTCACAACCCCACAGCGTTTCTTTCTGCCCAGAGGAGAATTGTTGACACCTCTGACATTGCTGCTCTGCTCTTCAGTCCGCTCCGTTGGTTTATGTACGTCACTGCCGTTACATTGTCCGACTGGACCTGAATGGCCCGATCTTGAAGAAGATGTGATGCCTGCAGAAGGGCGTTGTATATGGCCCTGAGCTCCATAATGTTGATTGGAAGGACAAGTTCCTGTCTTGACCATCTTCCTTGAAACTGCACCCCCTGAGTGACTGCTCCCCAACCTCTGATGCGTGCATCTGTGGTTAACCGAATCCAGTTCTGAATTCCGAACCTCCGACCCTCGACGAGGTGAGAAGACTGTAGTCACCATAGAAAGGTGGTGCATGTGAAGATGCGATCCAGTCCAATTGTCCAACAGATCTGTCTGGAAGGGTCTTGCGTGAAAACTTCCGTATTAAAGAGCTTCGTAAGAGGCCACCATGTTTCCCAGAAGGCGAATGCACAGATGCACAGACACAAGGCTGGCTTCAGGACGTCCCGAACAATCGACTAGATCACCAATGCCTTTTCCAACTAAAGGAACAATTTCCGCGACTCCCTGTCCAGTACCATTCTCAGGAATGAGAGCCTCCTTGTTGGCTGTAGGTGAGATTTCGGAAGGTTCAGAATCCACCCGTGATCCTGGAGGAGTTCGGTTGAGAGACCAATACTGTCCAACAACCTTTCCCTGGACGGCGCTTTTGTCAGGAGATCATCCAGGTATAGAATTATGTTCACTCCCTGTTTGCGGAGTAGAAACATCATCTCTACCATCACCTTGGTGAACACCGTCTGCGCCTTGGAGAGACCAAAGGGCAGGGTCTGGAACTGGTAGAACAGTCCTGCAGTGCAAACTGTAGATAAGCCTGAGGTTTTGGAACTCCAGTCTGTAGCCCTTGGAAATAAGAACTATGACCCAGGAATTCTGTCACGAACTTGACCAGATCTGACTGAAGAATTGTAGTCGGGCTCCCACCTGAGAGCCTTCCAGGCATTGCGGTCCACCGTCAGAAGCCCAGTAGCTCCTGACTGCCCCTGTCTCCTTTTCACCCACCCCTTCCGTCGATATTACCTATACAACATTCATGAACTTAACTTAAGAGCTCTTAGTTATTCAGTCACACTGTCCTTTATTACATTTCAAGATGCTGACATACCTTGGATTCAAACCTATTGCCTGTGGTATTGAAGTCAGACAATCTATTCATTGAGCTATATGCCCTTGCAAAGAAAGATAGATGATTCTAAGCTAGGGAATTCTAACTGATTGAAGCTTACAGTACCTTGTACTTTGTGAAAAAATGATATAGCGTTCATAGTTTTTATGCAGGATCAAATAGCTTAATGAGTAGGGTGTTTGATTAGAATTTGATTTTGAATCCTGGGTATGGCAGTATATTGAAATGTGTTAATAAAGGGTATTGTAACTGAGTAACAATGAGCTCTCAAGTTAAATACATGAATGTGGTATAAAGAGGATTTGTGTCCAGATCCATATATATATATATACATATATATATATATATATATATATATATATAAAACACTCACTTCTCCAGCGATGCAGAAAAAGTAGACAAGCCAGCACTCACGTGTAGAAGAAAGAAAAGCAGGATTTCTTCCTTAACCAAATGGCATGGTGAAGTACAGCAAACACAGCCCGACAGCTGTTTCAACCTTCTGGTCTTCCTCAGGGGCTAACCGCACTGTTGTCAGAACACGAAATATAAGCCTCAAATGGCTCCACAATCAAGTGTGGCGAGTGGTCTCAGCAGCCTGACTAGTAAATGGCATGCTGATAGTGAGGGGAATTGCAAGGACGCTGTATATCAAAACAGAAGTGAATGAAATGAAGTGATGTGTTTAAAAAAGTAAAAGGAATAGTTCTAAAGCTCAGCAGAACAGGGTTCCCTGAAAGTGCTGGCTAGAAAGTGCAGGGTGCAAAAAGCAGGAAGGAATGACAGGTCTAATACAAATAATAGCAGGTGACACAAGGACAACCCTCAAAACAACCTACTGCAAAGCAATGCCCACTTGTTACGGCAATCAATATAAATAAGAATATATGTGCAAAAAGAATCCAAACTGCCCTATTGGGGAGAAAACCCACAGAATGCACAATGCCCACTGACTTGTGGTATTAAGTGAGTGATGTACAGCACCCAGTATTCCCAGATCGTCACCGATACTGGTACTGACTGGGCCCAACACTGCTTAGTTTCCAAGATCAGCCGGAATTAGACGTTTGCCAGTGTGGTATGGCTGTAAATATAACTAGACCAACATATGTTGTCTACTGGGGAATCCCATATAGGCACCTGGAATCTGATACTGCTAATACAACACCAAAGATGGACAATTGCACATAGTGAGCAAGAGAGGGTCTGCATGGTGGATGTTGAAAGCGAGGGTGAAAGGAAAGGTGTCACTGCTAGTGAAGTGGGGACCTGTCAAGATCGAGTCTCTAGATATATAAAGACACATGGCGGTGTCTGACAGCACATAGCATGCAAATAACATCAATGACAGTACACACGACCGTGTCTAAGAAAATTAAACCAAACAGCGGAATGCAGAGTCCAACAAAAAGTCACTATAATATGTCACAGGAAACAACCTAAACGAAAATCTTCATTGAGGCCAATCGAAGTAAGGCAATTAAGTCTGTGTATCCATTGTAGTTCTCGTTGTAGCAAAATTCTGTCCCGATCACCCCCACGTTGTAGGGGCGGTATGTGATCAATGATACAACATTTGAGCTGGTTAACAGTATGATGTGCATCCTTGAAGTGTCTTGCGACCGGTAAGTTAGTAAAGTCTTTTGAGGTGTCTGTGGCAATTAAGCACTTCTTGATAGATGAGCGGTGTTGGCTGAGCCGTTCTTTCATCATTCTACTAGTCTTGCCGACATACAGACGGTTGCATGGGCATCTCAAAATTTAAACAATAAAAAAAATCTGCTGTTACAGTCCAGCCTATATTTGATGGAATATTCCCTCCCATCAGTGGGATTTTTTAAGCGATTGCCTATTATCAGAAAAGAGCAATTCGAACATCCTGTACACTTAAATACTCCCGGTTTGGTGGTAAGCCAATTGGACATCTGTCTAGGCTTCCGCTGTGAAAAGTCTGTCTTGACCAAAAGGTCCTTGAGATTCGGTCCTCGTCTATAAGCAAATCTTGGTATTAGAGATAAGTCTTTTTTCAATGTCGGATCACTGGAGATCAAATGCCAATGTTCCCTGATGCGGTTACGTATAAAGGCTGATGCCGTGGTGAACATACTGGAAAAATTGAGCCTATCCCGATCTTTATTGGTAGGATCATTTTTCACATGTAGAAGTTCAGTTTTTTACATGTAGAAGTTCAGTTCTGTTAAGTTTCTCAGCATTATTGATTTCATTCTTGGAGTATCCTCTGTCCAAGAATCTCTGGCACATAGATTCCAAAGCTCCTGGTAATTCCTTTAGATTAGAGGTGATGCGTATCACCCTCAGCAGTTGAGAGAAAGGCAAGCCCTTTTTCAAAGGCGCTGGATGAAAACTGGAGTGCAATAAAAGAATGTTACGGTCAGAGTCCTTGCTGTAGATTGAAGTTATCAATGTATTATTCTCCTTTTTGATGGTCACATCCAAAAAATTAATTTGTGTTTTACTGAAGGTCAAACTGAATCTGATGGTTCCAGGGAGGGCATTGAGTTCATTGATGAATTCCAAAAGATGTTCTTCACTGCCTTGCCAAATAAAAAATAAATCATCGATGTATCGTACATAAAATGCTACAAAGTGACAAAAACGTGAATTACCAATGATGTGCACCTGCTCATATGCTGCCATAAAAATGTTGGCATAAGAGGGCGCCATGTTGGAACCCATGGCGGTCCCTTGTTTCTGCAAGTAGAAACAATTTTCAAAAAGAAAATAATTTTTGTTGAGGATGACGTCAATGAGTAATATAAGAAAGGAGACTGGCGGTCCAAAATATGCATCGCTGTTGTTGAGAAGATCTCTGCATGATTCAATACCCTGTATATGGGGGATGTTGGTGTAGAGACTGGAAACGTCCAAAGTGACAAGCAAGGTATCCTCTGTCACACTCTGCACTTCTTCTAATTTCCTCAAAAAGTCAGAGGTGTCCTCTATATAGCTGGATGTTCTCCTAACCAGTGGTTGTAGATAAAAGTCGACCAATTGGGAAAGGGGCTGACACAGGGACCCTCTGGCCGAGATAATAGGTCGTCCAGGAGGCTGAGTTAGTGATTTGTGTATTTTTGGAAGTGTATACAAAAATGGAATTTTGGGATGTGTGGTGGTCAAAAATTCAGCTGTGCTTTGATTGATATAGCCATTGTTGAGTCCCATTTGTATAAAAGAGTCAATCTCTGTTTTGTACACTCCTGTTGGATCGTAAGTGAGTTTCTGATAACACATGGTATCAGAGAGCTGGCTGTTGGCCTCCCATATGTAGTAGTCGCAATCAAGAAGTACGATTCCTCCACCTTTGTCCGCAGCTCTGATGATTAACTGGGTGTCGTTGCGCAATGAGTCAATGGCTTTTCTCTAACGTCCTAAGTGGATGCTGGGGACTCCGTAAGGACCATGGGGAATAGCGGCTCCGCAGGAGACTGGGCACATCTAAAGAAAGCTTTAGGACTAACTGGTGTGCACTGGCTCCTCCCCCTATGACCCTCCTCCAAGCCTCAGTTAGATTTCTGTGCCCGACGAGAAGGGTGCACACTAGGGGCTCTCCTGAGCTTCTTAGTGAAAGTTTTAGTTTAGGTTTGTTATTTTCAGTGAGACCTGCTGGCAACAGGCTCACTGCATCGAGGGACTAAGGGGAGAAGAAGCGAACTCACCTGCGTGCAGAGTGGATTGGGCTTCTTGGCTACTGGACATTAGCTCCAGAGGGACGATCACAGGTTCAGCCTGGATGGGTCCCGGAGCCGCGCCGCCGGCCCCCTTACAGAGCCAGAAGAGCGAAGAGGTCCGGAAAAATCGGCGGCAGAAGACGTTCCTGTCTTCAATAAGGTAGCGCACAGCACTGCAGCTGTGCGCCATTGCTCTCAGCACACTTCATACTCCGGTCACTGAGGGTGCAGGGCGCTGGGGGGGGCGCCCTGAGACGCAATAAAACACGATAAAAATACCTTACATGGCAAAAAATGCATCACATATAGCTCCTGGGCTATATGGATGCATTTAACCCCTGCCAGAATATACAGAAAAACGGGTGATAAGGCCGCCAAAAAGGGGGCGGAGCCTATCTCCTCAGCACACTGGCGCCATTTTCCCTCACAGCTCAGTTGGAGGGAAGCTCCCTGGCTCTTCCCTGCACTACAGAAAGGGTTAAAAAAAGAGAGGGGGGCACTAATTAGGCGCAGTATTAAAACATACAGCAGCTATAAGGGGAAAAACACTTATATAAGGTTATCCCTGTATATATATATAGCGCTCTGGTGTGTGCTGGCATACTCTCCCTCTGTCTCCCCAAAGGGCTAGTGGGGTCCTGTCCTCTATCAGAGCATTCCCTGTGTGTGTGCTGTGTGTCGGTACGTTTGTGTCGACATGTATGAGGAGAAAAATGATGTGGAGACGGAGCAGAGTGTCTGTAACAGTGATGTCACCACCTAGGGGGTCGACACCTGAGTGGATGTACTGTTGAAAATTACGTGACAGTGTCAGCTCTGTATAAAAAAACAGTGGTTGACATGAGACAGCCGGCTACTCAGCTTGTGCCTGTCCAGACGTCTCATAGGCCGTCAGAGGCTCTAAAGCGCCCGTTACCTCAGATGGCAGATACAGACGCCGACACGGATACTGACTCCTGTGTCGACGGTGAAGAGACAACCGTGATTTCCAGTAGGGCCACACGTTACATGATTGAGACAATGGAAAATGTTTTATACATTTCTGATAATACGAGTACCACCAAAAAGGGGTATTATGTTCGGTGAGGGAAAAACTACCTGTAGTTTTCCTGAATCTGAAAAATAAAATGAGGTGTGTGATGATACGTGGGTTTCCCCCCGATAACAATTGATAATTTCTTAAAAAGTATTGGCTGTATACCCTTTCCCGCCAGAGGTTAGGGTGCGTTGGGAAACACCCCCTAGGGGGGATAAGGCGCTCACACGCTTGTAAGAACAAGGGCTCTACCTTCTCATGAGATGGCCGCCCTTAAGGATCCTGCTGATAGAAAGCAGGAGGGTATCCAAAAATGTATTCACACACATACTGGTGTTATACTGCGACCAGCAATCGCCTCAGCCTGGAGGTGCAGTGCTGGGTTGGCATGGTCGGATTCCCTGACTGGAAATATTGATATCCTAGATAAGGATAGTATATTATTGCCTATAGAGCATTTAAAAGATGCATTTCTATATATGCATGATGCACAGCGGAATATTTGCCGACTGGCATCAAGTATAAGTGCGTTGTCCAATTCTACCAGTAAAATGGTCAGGTGATGCGGATTCCAAATGGCATTTGGAAGTATTGCCTTTAAAAAGGGGACATTTGGGGTCGGTCTTTTAGACCTGGTGGCCACGGCAACAACTGGGAAATCCACGTTTGTACCCCAGGTCGCCTCTCAAAATAAGACGCCGTATTATCAGGCGCAGTCCTTTGTTGGCAAGCGGACAAAAGGTTCCTCTTTTCTGCTCGTGACAGAGGGAGAGGAAAAAGGCTGAAGAGATTACCCAGTTCCCAGGAACAGAAATCCTTTCCCGCCTCTGCAAAAGCCCTCAGTATGACGCTAGGGCCTTACAAACTCAGGCACGGTGGGGGCCCGTTCTCAATGAATTTCAGTGCGCAGTGGGCTCACTCGCAAGTAGACCCCTGGATCCTTCAGGTAATATCTCAAGGGTACATATTGAAATTCGAGACGTCTCCCCCTCGCCGTTTCCAAAAGTCGGCTTTACCGACGTCTCCCTCTGACAGGGAGGCAGTTTTGGAAGCCATTCACCCAGCAGGTGATAATCAAGGTACCCCTCCTGCAACAGGGAACGGGGTATTATTCCACACTATTGTGGTACCGAAGCCAGACGGCCCGGTGAAACCGATTCTAAATCTAAAATCTAAAATCTTTGAACACTTACATACAGAGGTTCAAATTCAAGATTGAGTCACTCAGAGCAGTGATTGCGAACCTGGAAGAAGGGGACTACATGATGTCTTGGGACATCAAGGATGCTTACCTTCATGTCAAAGTTTACCCTTCTCACCAAGGGTACCTCAGGTTATGGTACAGAACTGTCACTATCAGTTCAGACGCTGCCGTAGGGATGGTCCACGGCACCCCGGGTCTTTACCAAGGTAATGGCCGAAATGATATCCCTTCGAAGGAAGGGAATTTTAGTTATCCCTTACTTGGACGATTCCCTGATAAGGGTAAGATCCAGGGAACAGTTGGAAGTCGGTGTAGCACTATCTCAGGTAGTGTTGCGGCAGCACGATTGGATTCTCAATATTCCAAAATTGCAGCTGGTTCCGACGACTTGTCTTCTGTTTCCTAGGGATGTTCCTGGACACAGTCCAGAAAAAAAAAAAAAAAAAAAAGGTGTTTCTCCCGGAAGAGAAAACCAGGGAGTTATCCGAGCTAGTCAGGAACCTCCTAAAACCGAACCAAGTCTCAGTGCATCAATGCACAAGGGTTCTGGGTAAAAATGGTGGCTTCCTACGAAGCAATCCCATTCGTTAGATTCCACGCAAGAACTTTCCAGTGGAACCTACTGGACAAATGGTCCGGGTCGCATTTTCAGATGCATCAGCGGATAACCCTGTCACCAAGGACAAGGGTATCCATCATGTGGTGGTTGCAGAGTGCTCATCTTCTAGAGGGCCGCAGATTCGGCATTCAAGACTGGGTCCTGGTGACCACGGATGCCAGCCTGCGAGGCTGGGGAGCAGTCACACAGGGAAGGAATATCCAGGGCTTAGGGTCAAGCCTGGATACATCACTTCACATAAATATCCTGAAGCTAAGGGCCATTTACAATGCTCTAAGCTTAGCAAGACCTCTGCTTCAAGGTCAGCCGGTGTTGATCCAGTCGGACAACATCATGGCAGTCACCCACGTAAACAGACAGGGTGGCACAAGAAGCAGGAGGGCAATGGCAGAAGCTGCAGGGATTCTTCGCTGGGCGGAAAATCATGTGATAGCACTGTCAACAGTATTCATTCCGGGAGTGGACAACTGGGAAGCAGACTTCCTCAGCACGACCTCCACCCGGGAGAGTGGGGACTTCACCCAGAAGTCGTCCACATGATTAAAAAACTCGACAGGTATTGCGCCAGGTCAAGAGACCCTCAGGCAATAGTTGTAGACGCTCCGGTAACACCGTGGGTGTACCAGTCAGTGTATGTGTTCCCTCCTCTGCCTCTCATACCCAAGGTACTGAGATTGATAAGATGGAGAGGAGAAAGCACTATATTCGTGGCTCCGGATTGGCCAAGAAGGACTTGGTAACCGGAACTTCAAGAGATGCTCACGGAGGATCCGTGACCTCTACCTCTATGAAGGGACCTGCTCCAGCAAGGACCCTGTCTGTTCCAAGACTTACCGCGGCTGCGTTTGACGGCATGGCGGTTGAACGCCGGATCCTGAAGGAAAAAAGGCTTTCCGGATGAAGTCATCCCTATCCTGATCAAAGCCAGGAAGGATGTAACCGCAAAAACATTATCACCGCAATTGGCGAAAATATGTTGCGTGGTGCGAGGCCAGTAAGGCCCAACGGAGGAAATTCAACTGGGTCGATTCCTACATTTCCTGCAAACAGGAGTATCTATGGGCCTGAAATTGGGGTCCATTAAGGTTCAAATTTGCGGCCCTGTCAATTTTCTTCCAAAAAGAACTAGCTTCAGTCCCTGAAGTTCAGACGTTTGTAAAAGGGGTACTGCATATACAGCCTCCTTTTGTGCCTCCAGTGGCACTTTGGGATCTCAATGTAGTTTTGGGTTCCAAAAGTCACATTGGTTTGAACCACTTAAATCTGTGGAGTTACAATATCTCACATGGAAAGTGGTCATGCTGTTGGCCCTGGCCTGGGCCAGGCGCGTGTCAGAATTGGCGGCTTTATCCTGAAAAAGCCCTTATCTGATTTTCCATTCGGACAGGGCGGAATTGAGGACTCGTCCTCAGTTTCTCCCCAAGGTGGTTTCAGCGTCTCACCTGAACCAACCTATTGGTGGTGCCTGCGGCTACTAGGGACTTGGAGGCCTCCAAGTTGCTAGACGTTGTCAGTGCCCTGAAAATATATGTTTCCAGGACGGCTGGAGTCAGGAAATCTGACTCGCTGTTTATCCTGTGTGCACCCAACAAGCTGGGTGCTCCTGCTTCTAAGCAGACTATTGCTCGTTGGATTTGTAGTACAATTCAGCTTGCACATTCTGTGGCAGGCCTGCCACAACCAAAAATCTGTAAATGCCCACTCCACAAGGAAGGTGGGCTCATCTTGGGCGGCTGCCCGAGGGGTCTCGGCTTTACAACTTTGCCGAGCAGCTACTTGGTCAGGAGCAAATACGTTTGTAAAATTCTACAAAATTAATATCCTGGCTGAGGAGGACCTGGAGTTCTCTCATTTGGTGCTGCAGAGTCATCCGCACTCTCCCGCCCGTTTGGGAGCTTTGGTATAATCCCCATGGTCCTTACGGAGTCCCCAGCATCCACTTAGGACGTTAGAGAAAATAAGAATTTACTTACCGATAATTCTATTTCTCATAGTCCGTAGTGGATGCTGGGCGCCCATCCCAAGTGCGGATTGTCTGCAATACTTGTACATAGTTATTGTTACAAAAATCGGGTTATTATTGTTGTGAGCCATCTTTCAGAGGCTCCTCTGTTATCATACTGTTAACTGGGTTCAGATCACAGGTTATACGGTGTGATTGGTGTGGCTGGTATGAGTCTTACCCGGGATTCAAAATCCTTCCTTATTGTGTACGCTCGTCCGGGCACAGTATCCTAACTGAGGCTTGGAGGAGGGTCATAGGGGGAGGAGCCAGTGCACACCAGTTAGTCCTAAAGCTTTCTTTAGATGTGCCCAGTCTCCTGCGGAGCCGCTATTCCCCATGGTCCTTACGGAGTCCCCAGCATCCACTACGGACTATGAGAAATAGAATTATCGGTAAGTAAATTCTTATTTTCTCTCTCCCAATGTGATGTTGTGATGGTTAATTCTTTGGTTGGCGATGTATGAAATGGTATCCCTTTTGAGAACCCTCATAAAAGTGTGTAAAGAAGGGTTTTGTGATGGTGGGTCAAATAGGCTTGGCTTTTTTGGTAAACTTGACTGGTTGGTTGAGGATGTTGATCCTGAATCGAGGTTAGTTCCTGCAAAAAAATCTTTAAGCCGAAGTTGCCTGCCAAATTTGTAAAGATCCACATGCCATTTAAATTCATCCTGTGTTACTGTGGGAACAAAGGATAGGCCTTTGTTCAGAATGGACAGTTCGTCAGGTGTTAGGGAATGCTGGGACAGATTGAAGACTACCATCTCTAATTGTGTTTTTGTTGTCTTTTCCTTTCTTTTTCTCCCACCTCAACGGGTGGGTACAGCGGCTTTTTTGGCGGTCTTCTATTCCTGGAGGATCTCGGTAAGGATGTAAAGTTTTGGCCAGAGGTAGATGGAGCGTCTGAGTCACTTGCCGAAGTTTGGGACTGGCTGTCAATGTCTGTAAAGGGTTGTATAGGTCTTCTGCCACGTTGGAACTGTGGTTTATGTCTTCGGGGTTCACTGCGCGAATACCAAGGATATACCCTGTTATCCTTGTAGTCCAATTTGACCTGTTTGTACTTGTTCTTTTTGAACTTCAGCAAATCACCTTTAAATTGATCTATGTCCTTGTTCAACTTGGACAGAAGCTCACTGTCTGGGGTTTGGATTGACTTAAATACGTCTGATGCTTCTAATTCGGAGATGTCCTTCCTGATATCATTCAAATCAATGCCTGCCTGTTCAATCACCAGCAGCACTAAGTCAAATGAACACTTATTCAGTATGTTGCACCATCTGGCGCAGAAATCATTGCTATGTCTTCCCAGTGTGGGTTGGTTACGCAACCTGAACCCCCTGGGAATAAATTGCTCTTTATAATATTGCGATAAGGTAAGTCCATGGAGTTGAAGTTCAACTTCCCGTTTCTTTAATCTTAGGAGATCACTGATAAACTCCTCCGGACTGTCAGTGTGAAAGGCCAGTGAGTCAGTGTCATCAAAGAGAATGCGTTCTGCATCAGCATCATTAAACTGTAGCACAGATGTAATTTCCTTACTGGTAGACATTGAAAAAAAGAAAAACTGTAATGATAGATATTTGTTTGCTCAGACTGGCACAGGCGTGCTTGATCACACACCACAAGGCTGTATATGTGCAAAAAAGATACTGGTAACAAGAAAATAAGAAAAAAATACTGAAAAGTCAATTATTAACCGAGGAGAGAACATGTAAACTACACGGGCAGGTGCACATCAAAAAATTGAGTAACGATAGGAAATCATGACAGCACTGAAAGCCTATGTATATAAAGCAAAAAATGGTGGTGCAAGGCAGCAATAAATATAAAACACTTACTTCTCCAGCGATGCAGAAAAAGTAGACAAGCCAGCACTCACGTGTAGATGAAAGAAAAGCAGGATTTATTCCTTAACCAAACAACATGGTGAAGTACAGCAAATACAGCAAACAAAGCCCGACAGCTGTTTCAACCTTCTGGTCTTCCTCAGGGGCTAACCGCACTGTTGTCAGAACACGAAATATAAGCCTCAAATGGCTCCACAATCAACCCAGCAGCATCAGGGCATGGGCTGAGACAAGTCCGGGCATGTCTAGTGCATCCCCTGCTGTCTCCTCCCACTCCATGACACTGGTAACTAAGCTAAACAAACCCGGTATCATGCATAGCAACGGCTCCGGAGCGCGGCAAAACGTGCGGCGAGTGGTCTCAGCAGCCTGACTAGTAAATGGCATGCTGATAGTGAGGGGAATTGCAAGGACGTTGTATATCAAAACAGAAGTGAATGAAATGAAGTGATGTGTTTAAAAAAGTAAAAGGAATATATATATATATATATATATATATATATATAGGGGCATAATAGCAATGGGCTTTCTCTGGGATCAGTCTAGTTATACCCATTCCCCACGAGGCATGCGCCTGAAGTCGCAATTGAAAAAATGGAAGGGGGAGTTTCAATTCTTTTCTGGCACAGGGCACCAAAAAGTCTAGTTATGGCTCTGGTTACACCTACTACTGAGTTTGAAAGAGATAATAGGGCTTTCACTTCCTTCTGCTTTTCATATTCATTATAAGAGAATTTGTTGAAAGAGTGCTTCTGCAAAACAGTTACAGAGAAGTTTACAGGTTTAAATATTTTTTACCAGTCAGCAGAATTTTTTTTTCTCTTTATTTCTTACTATAAATGAGGGGTATTAATTAAAAAGTTAATTCTAAAGTGAGAACAGTCGCTTGCACTCAGCTTCTCTTCCTTTTCATTTGTCCCCAAAGTAGGGAAATCATGCACTTGTGTTGCATTAAAAAATGTATATAAACACGTTTAAGCGTGCACTAGATATTGGATTTACATGTGGCAAGCCATAGTTGATATGCATTTATGAAAATGCCCAGACACAAGCACTACACAGCTTTTCCCATTTGATTCAATAGTCTATTCATTTCAGCGGGATATTAGCATGTACACTACATACAGAAAACCCATTGAAACGAATGGGCTATTGAAATGAAAGGGAGAAGCTTTCTTAATTTACAAATAAAATCACGTAGCATAGTCCTCTGCCACCAGCCCATGTGATAGATATCCTGGCTCTTAAAAATGCAAGTCAGAGGTAGCATTTAAACAATGTGCTTCCTATATTCACAAAGACTAGAGAAGCATTGGGCCGCTTACTGGCAACATGGTAGGTCCTCTGGAGTGGCATTTTTGTCTCTGTAGACCTCCTCGATAAGATAGCAAGTGCTTCATAAAACCTCATTCCATTGTACTAAAAAAAAGTAATAAAATGGGAATTAAACAAAGACACAATAAATGTTTATTTGAAATAAAAACTCCAAAACGTCTTCATCCATTTATTAATTTTTATATTGCCATCTGGCAGATCACATACCAACAATTTCTTGCTGGCAAAACTGTGCATTTTATTGTTCGCATCACAAATAACAAATAGCACAGCAGACTTAGGATAACACCTGTTGACCCTGGATCTAGCTAGACACAGTTCAGCTGCCTAGTCATCACCAACCAGCTGGCATTGTTTGCCCGGCCAAAAAGAACAGGCACTGTTTTGTCCTCAACCCAATCACTACAAACTACTCCATTTAGATCAATGAGATTTTTATAGATATCTGCTAAGGTAGCATTTCCAAGTTGGTTTTAGACAAAGTCTATCAATTGAAATAGGTAAGATGATCTTGACCAATCTGAATCCTCGTTGGGAGGCGTGACACCGTCGCCCGAGGAAACACCAACAAATGATGGCAGGAACCAGTTCTGCATTGGAACTTGCACAGCTTGCCATTGTTTTTTTCTCATCCATTTAGCTGGCAGAGGTTTATTCTCCGGAACAGCACTCCTTCAAGTTTTGTAGCAGAATATGACACTCCCTTTTACACAAGCTTGTCCTTCAAGGCTGGACCTTCAGTCAGTGATTCAGTTGCTGAGGTGTCTGACTGGACTCACTCCTGGAGGATCTATTTAAATAGTGGAAAGCCTCTGCCAAGTATCAACTGCCATCATTACCGTGATTGTTCATTTACGGTAACAGGCAAAAGAGTACTGTCATATTCCTCAGAAGTCCCGTGAACTTTACTTTATCCAATTTGTAAGTCAGAACTTTTGTTAATAAAGAGCGGGAAACCAGGGGCAGTTCACTACCTGAATCTACCAGAACCAGCACCAGATGATGATTCAAAGACACGTGGAATAAACAGGACTTTCTGGCAACTGGACTCACAGTACAGCAGCTCAGATAGTTCGGATGTTTGACATGCGCCAGTGAACATTGCATAGGTTTAACTAACTACGCATTGTGCCCGCAAATGTCAAGGCTCCCAGCACTCCCATCATATTGGACTCACATCAGTTTTGGATGCTTTTTTGGCAAACATACTTTCATCACCAATTTGAATATACCAAGTTTTGACCGAGGCACAAGCTTTGGAGTGGGCAACATACACTGTAGCTTCAAGGTACTGTATCTCTCTACTACAGCGGCCACTTCTTCATACGTCTGAGGATCCGCGTGTAGTGCCCACCTGAGGAGCCCTCATCCATCGAGATACAGTGATCAATATTCAGAAATTCGATTATTCTGACCACCGTATTCTTTCCTGGATGTCAGAAATGTTCAAGTATTCCACAAAGTTCAGCATGCTATCACAAATTGGAATATTTTTGGACATTCTCCAGCCACGATAACATTGGGACTTGTCTGGACTGGTGACTCGCCAAGTTAGCAGTTTTTAGCTGCTGATAGTTACCACTCTGGTCCCCATCCAAGTTTATATGAGTATGCTGAGCTTTACCCTAAAGTGAGAGAACTAGATGTTCAGCCCAAATCTTAGGTGACCATTTGGGTCGGGTGGTGACACATATAAACGCTACCAGATATGCTTCCACATCATTATCAGGAGTTAATGTCTGCAGCATGGGTGTAACTGGAGCCTCCCTGTGTCATCTTCCCTGAGCAATCTCCTCACAGAGAAGATGGGTAGTCTCCTCTTGTGCTGCTACCACCTTCACCAAGGCTCATTGCATCTTCAATTTGCACAGAAGGTTGGGCTGGGAAGTGGAATTTTTCTTCCCTTAACATTCACATCAGCAAATCTTAAAACTTCTTTGTACAGGGATTTTCCTTGACCATACCCTATTCACAACAACTTAGTGAAATACCAGGTGTGCCACTACAATAGCCAGCAGCTTAATGAATCAGTAGGTATGGCACTACAATAACTGGCAGTTTTTCAAACCGACAGCTACTCCACAGTTCACAGGATTACTGCTTTTTCTACAACTCAGCTATTTGCCCCCTTCTACAACTGACAGCTTTTAGTACAGTTTATAAATTGATAGTGGTATTCAACACATTTCACTCACCACCATTGCGTCTGGTTGTTTGGGTGGATAGCAGGATCTCTCTGTCCTGTGAGATCCCACTTCTAACACCACTGTGATATTGCCAACAAGCAGATGATATACCAAACACTTCATACTAGAAAAAAAAACGGTGATTTTTATTGTTCACGTCACAAATAGCACAGCAGACATTGATCAGGATGATACCAGGTGACCCTGGTTCTAGCTAGAAACAGTTCTATTGCCTGATCACTGCCAAATAGCTGGCATTGGTCTTCTACACCACAGTAACAGCAAGTGTTGTCTTATACCCAAGTACTACAAACCAATCACAGAAACTAAGAGAAAACCAAAGGGAATGTAACCCTGAGTGCAGTCTGTTCCTGTAGACTCCTTGGTTTTTTTTCCTTTCCTTTTGTAGAAGAGGTGTGGCAAATAAGCCTCTTAGTCACAAATGTGTGTGTGTGTGTATATATATATATATATATATATATATATTGTAAACATATATATATATATATATATATATATATATATATATTTCTTGTATTTCTGACAAGGTATTTTTCTGCTTGATATGTTCCATATGGGTAATCCAAAGGGAAATGTTCTTCCTGTAATCCAGAGGTAAATTTTCCATATTTGTAATGAATGGGAAAAATGCAGCCCTGTGCTGGTTAAGTGTCTTGCTTTGGGGGGAATTCAATTGTGGGCAAATGGATTCGCCCGGCCAAAATTAGGCACTTCACAGCGGCGGCATCGAGCACTTTTAAGCGAAGAGGGATGTGAGTTGGCCGGGTGAAGGTTGCGAGTCGGGCTGCCGTTGCCGGTATTTAAACACTGTGGCAATGGCAGTTCACACACAATTGAATTCCCCTCTTAAACCCTTAGTGGTTATTGAACTTTTGTTATTGAACTTTTGTGGTGATATAATTTGATTATACTGAAATAAAACAAGTAATTTCTAAAACATGCAGTGTACATTGGCACACAAGACATAGTTACTGTATGAACACAGATGGGTATTGGCACATAAAAAGTGGGTTTTATTTTAAATACATTTGCATACTTCACATATAAAAAATGCCAGTCAGGATCAGCATTTAAATGGCAATGGGTTACCAGACCTAAGCCTGTGCCTTGTAGTCTGATTCGTTGGTCCCTCTCCTAGAAATTTGTATTCCAGTGAAATTGTCCTTCAGATGTGAATAATGTAAATAACATTGCATACATGTTAAAATGTATAGTAACAGAAATTTTACATACAGTGCATCCAGAAAGAATTCACAGCGCTCCACTTTCTCGACATTTTGTTATGTTACAGACTTATTCCAAAATGGAATAAATGAATTTTTTCCCCTCAAAATTCAACACACAGTACCCCGTAATGAGCACAAACCAAGCATGAAGTCAAAGGTATTGTCTGTAGACCTCCGAGACAGGATTGTCTCAAGGCACAAATCTGGGGAAGGGCACAGAAAAATATCTGCTGCTTTGAAGGTCACAATGAGCACAGTGGCCTCCATCATCCGTAAATGGAATGAGTTCGGAACCACCAGGACTCTTCCTAGAGCTGGCCGGCCATCTAAACTGAGCGACCGGGGGAGAAGGGCCCTAGTCAGGGAGGTGACCAAAAACCCGATGTTCACTCTGTCAGAGCTACAGCATTCCTCTTTGGAGAGAGGAGAACCTTCCAGAATGACAACCATCTCTGCAGCAATCCACCAATCAGGCCTGTATGGTAGACTGGCCAGACGGAAGCCACTCCTTAGTAAAAAAAAAAAAACACATGGCAGCCCACCTAGAGTTTGCCAAAATGCACCTAAAGGACTCTCAGACCATGAGAAACAAAATTCTCTGGTCTGATGAGACAAAGATTGAACTCTTTGGCGTGAATGCCAGGCGTCATGTTTGGAGGAAACCAGGCACCGCTCATCACCAGACCAATACCATCCCCACAGTGAAGCATGGTGGTGGCAGCATCATGTTTTTCAGCGGCAGGAACTTGGAGACTAGTCAGGAGAGAGGGAAAAATGAATGCAGCAATGTACAGAGACATCCTGGATGAAAATCTGCTCCAGAGCGCTCTTGACCTCAGACTGGGGCGACGGTTCATCTTTCAGCAAAACAATGACCCTAAACACACATCCAAGATATCACAGGAGTGGCTTCAGAACAACTTTGTGAATGTCCTTGAGTGTCCCAGCCAGAGCCCAGACTTGAATCCGATTGAACATCTCTGGAGAGATCTGAAAATGTCTGTGCACCGACGCTTCCCATCCAACCTGATGGAGCTTGAGAGGTGTTGCAAAGAGGAATGGAAACTGCCCAAAGATAGGTGTGCCAAGCTTGTGGCATCATATTCAAAAAGACTTGAGGCTGTAATTGCTGCCAAAGGTGCATCAACAAAGTATTGAGTAAAGGCTGTGAATACTTATGTACATGTAATTTCTTAGTTTTTGTATTTTTTGTAAATTTGCAAAAATCTCAAAAAAAACCTTTTTCACGTTGTCATTATGGGGTATTGTGTGTAGAATTTTGAGGGGAAAAAATGAATTTATTCCATTTTGGAATAAGGCTGTAACGTAGCAAAATGTGGAAAAAGTGAAGTGCTGTGAATACTTTCTGGATGCACTGTATACAATTAATGTTATAAGATGCCTTTTCATAATCTGTATTTTACAGTTTATGGTCCTCTAATAAATAAAACATCAGAAGGTGTATTACTACCACAGTGCTAATAAATGTTGTGGAGTACAATAAGCCAGAATGATCAATCTTTTTATGACAGTAGGGTTATGCCACTTTTCTTATCTTCCTCCTAAAATCAGCACATAGGGCCTCATTCCGAGTTGATCGTTCGTTATTTTTCATCGCATCGCAGTGAAATTTCGCTTAGTGCGCATGCGCAATAGTCGCACTGCGACTGCGCCAAGTAACTTTGCTATGAAGATAGGATTTTTACTCACGGCTTTTTCTTCGCTCCGGCGATTGTAGTGTGATTGACAGGAAATGGGTGTTACTGGGCGGAAACACGGCGTTTTAGGGGCGTGTGGATGAAAACGCTACCGTTTCCGGAAAAAACGCAGGAGTGGCCGGAGAAACGGGGGAGTGTCTGAGCGAACGCTGGGTGTGTTTCTGACGTCAATCCAGGAACGACAAGCACTGAACTGATCGCACAGGCAGAGTAAGTGTGGAGCTACTCTAAAACTGCTAAGTAGTTTGTGATCGCAATAATGCGAATACATCGGTCGCAATTTTAGGATGCTAAGATACACTCCCAGTAGGCGTAGGCTTAGCGTGTGTAACTCTGCTAAATTCGCCTTGCGACCGATCAACTCGGAATGAGGGCCATAGTTGCCTTTGTTGCTATAAAAACTACCTGCATTCAGTGCTGCATATAAAACCCATCTTAAAGATCACTGATGGCAAAAGCCATAGAGATAACTTGGCTCGTTTTTCACAGCCAGCATCCTATTTGTAACCTGCAACCTGCCAACATTTTTTACAGTGAATTAATCCAAAGATTTATGCACAGCAGGGAATATTTTGATACCGCAGTGTGCACCTGTGCAAAATTAATATATTTTGCAGTGCCTCCCCGTAGGTGAGCCTGTATTTGTCATAAAAATAGCATATTCCACTTTATAAGTGGGATGAAGATAACATGAAACCACTTTTTTCTAATGTAGAAGTATAAAAATAAGAAAACATGCTTTTTTTAATCATTCTTTCCAGTATTTCCGATGGACCATGATTATGTTTCACCTAAAGCAATAGACATCTCTCAGTCACACAATTTAATGTACATGTTCACAAACACTTGAAAGGAATACAGCTCACAATGGTACACTATATAATTTGAAGTGTTTAGCCATAAGACATTATTTAGCTGTTGCAGAATAAGTAGGTGATGTGGCTGAAGGCATTGCCCAGGGCTAGCTGGGCGATGGAATAGCATTGCCCAGGGTGCCATAGACTGAAGGGTGCGCGGTGCAGTCCTGTGCCCCCAGCTACTGCCTGAACTGTTGTCAGTAAGATCCCTCTTTTGCTGTTACAGCTGAAGGTCCTAATGTACTTCAGGAGTGATTTGGGAGGTGCAGAGGCCGGAAAGCAAGTAAGTGTGCGGTGGAAGGCAGTGTGATCTGGGGGTTGGGGGGGCTTGACTAGTCTAAAACCGGCCCTGTAGATAGGATGCAGTTCCTGCTTCACAAATGCTGCCATGGCTAGGTGGGAGGCCACGTCATCAATCCTCGGGACCGCCTACTTCACTGGGGATCTGTGAGGCTGGTCTACTATCTCAGGAGTTCGGGAGAACTCGGGTACAGTATGTGTAACCATCATCAGAAAGCATGCAGTCTGTTCCTGCCAATTTAAATGTTTTGCTAAATAAATTATCTAATGTTACACCACAGTTTAAGTCTGGCCAAACCTCTGCCAATCTCTCTCAATTAGCAAGCAGTAGGAAAAATGCATACTTAGAAGGAATATGAGTAAAACGCGATAGTTATTAAGCTGTGAAACTGGGGTATTTGGAGATAGATAAACTACCAGGGAGATAAAGTACCAGACAATCTCCTCCTAACGGCCATGTTACAGGCTGTGTTTGAAACATGACAGAAGCTGGTTGGTTGGTACTTTATCTCTCCACTTTACCACTCCCCAAGGCATAGTAAATAGACCCCACTGTCTTGTCTTACTTAAGTGTTGTGGGTAACTTGTTGTTTTTTCATTCTAGCCAGAATACTTTTTAGGCTAATTTATTGTCCATTTATACAGGCATGGCTGACACGTCTGTTCAGCATCATAATGAAGCAGCAACTACCTTTCTGCTCAGTAAAGTTTAAACTATCTTTGACGTTTACCAGATCATGTACTTACCAATTGCCAGCAACGTGGAGAATATGGAACATAGGAATGATCAATAGCAACAGGATCCAAGTGTTTGTTTTATAAAGCATAAATCATGTTTATTTGTTTTCTCATAAGCACTGTAGGCTTTTTCTAACATGCACCGTTCTGTATGGGAATCTGGCATATGCTGCAGCAAGGTTATAGAACACCAGCAGAAGAGTACTGTACTTCTGAGTAACAATCCAATGTCTCCTGACACAACTCTTATCTGCTTATTGTACTCCCAGTGTTTATCACAATTTAATGTATCTTGATGGGCCACTCAGAGATTTTGGCAGATTAAGGTCTACTTTTCAACCTTCATGATTAAATTACATTATGCCTTGAAATCGACAAATCTTAAGTGGCATACGGTATACTGCTGTATAAGTTGCCAGCATGAAAGACTGCATACCCACTAGTTCTATTGTTAGGAGTTTAAAATGTGTTTTTAACTTAAGTTAAGAGCATATGCGCTGTTGTTAAAGTGAGAAACATTTTACTTAGGGGCATGTTTATTAAGCTTATTTTGCAGGAAATTTCCCAATAACTGACATTTTCAGGGTATATCCACAAAATATTAGCATCCCCAGGAAATATGACGGAGGTCCACAAGGTCCGATTGTAATAGCAGCCCCCATATGTTTCTGTAAGAGCTGTTACGTTGTGAGGTTACAAAGTCATTCTGTTGCGTGGCCCCAGTAGCTAACGCTACCGCCTGTAGCGTTAGGCTACAGATCGCACATTTTACTGAGAGTCCCGCAGCAGAAAGATTAAATACACTTGTGAACGCATCTATAATAAATGCATATCAACCACATATACTGTACAGTATAGACATGCTGTTTAATTTACATTATGCATTCATTTTTACATAGTATCATTTCATCAAGCATGGAACAGGATTTTTAAGATGTTTTTGACTGTGGTCATATTACAGCAGCACAGAGTATTTTCTGGAAATTAGTGTGTTGATCTTGTGCGATGTGATGACATGTGGTTGGTAGGACTGCATATGATAGGGGCAGTACATACCTTTAATCTCTTCTGAGCCATTCCAGCACTTCAAAAACCTTGGGCATCTCCCCTGGCCCTTTTCCCTTACTAAATACTAATTTCACTGCTACGCAAGGGCATAGTTATCATAGGTGCAGGGAGTGCAGCTGCTATGGGGCCCAGAGCTGAGAGGGGCCCACCTTCTCTGTCACGGTTACATGCATTATATACAAGGGCATAGCAAGCATAGGTGCAGGGAGTGCAGCTGCTATGGGGCCCAGAGCTGAGAGGGGCCCACCTTCTCTGTCACGGTTACATGTATTATATACAAGGGCATAGTTAGCATAGGTGTAGGGAGTGCAGCTGCTATGGGGCCCAGAGCTGAGAGGGGCCCACCTTCTCTGTCACGGTTACATGTATTATATACAAGGGCATAGTTATCATAGGTGCAGGGAGTGCAGCTGCTATGGGGCCCAGAGCTGAGAGGGGCCCACCTTCTCTGTCACGGTTACATGTATTATATACAAGGGCATAGCTAGCATAGGTGTAGGGAGTGCAGCTGCTATGGGGCCCAGAGCTGAGAGGGGCCCACCTTCTCTGTCACGGTTACATGTATTATATACAAGGGCATAGCTAGCATAGGTGCAGGGAGAGCAGCTGCTATGGGGCCCAGAGCTGAGAGGGGCCCACCTTCTCTGTCACGGTTACATGTATTATATACAAGGGCATAGTTATCATAGGTGCAGGGAGTGCAGCTCCTATGGGGCCCAGAGCTGAGAGGGGCCCACCTTCTCTGTCACGGTTACATGTATTATATACAAGGGCATAGCTAGCATAGGTGCAGGGAGAGCAGCTGCTATGGGGCCCAGAGCTAAGAGGGGCCCACCTTCTCTGTCACGGTTACATGTATTATATACAAGGGCATAGCTAGCATAGGTGTAGGGAGTGCAGCTGCTATGGGGCCCAGAGCTGAGAGGTGCCCACCTTCTCTGTCACGATTACATGTATTATATAGAAGGGCATAGGTATCATAGGTGCAGGGAGAGCAGCTGCTATGGGGCCCAGAGCTGAGAGGGGCTGCCTTCCCTGCAGGGGTGTCTTAAGAGAGGAGGCGACCCGTGTGCAGACTCCAGGTGGGCCCCCTCCTTTCAACGGCATTATAGGCTCCGGTATTAAGCCGAATTCTACTGTGCAGACAAAATTTGTACTGGAATGCTCTGCGGCTATTTTGGAAGTGATTTTTTGCTGCTGCAGCTCCCGACGCCGGACTCTGGAGATGTAAGTATTAAAATACGGGTGCAATTTGTGCGGTGTGGACCCCCCTGGACCCAGGAGCCCCTGTGCACCGCACATATTGCACTCATGATAGAAACGCCCATGCTTCCCTGTCACAGTTACATGCGTTATATTACAGGTTGAGTATACCATATCCAAATATTCCGAAATACAGAATTTTTTGAGTAGGGCTGAGATAGTGAAACCTTTGTTTTCTGATGGCTCATTGTACACAAACTTTGTTTAATACACAAAGTTATTAAACATATTGTACTAAATGACCTTCAGGCTGTGTGTATAAGGTGTATATGAAACATAAATGAATTGTGTGAATATAGACACACTTTGTTTAATGCACAAAGTTATTACAAATATTGGCTAAAATTACCTTCAGGCTTTGTGTATAAGGTATATATGAAACATGAATGCATTCTGTGCTTAGACTTGGGTCCCATCGCCATGATATCTCATTATGATATGCAATTATTCCAAAATACAGAAAAATCCCATATACAAAATACTTCTGGTCCCAAGCATTTTGGATATGGGATACTCCACCTGTATATACATCTTTCACCATTGGATGGTACATAAGGGCCCTTACAAAGTTTTGCCTTGGGGTCTAAAATTATTTAGTTATGCCCCTGGACCTGCTCATTGCAATGTGGTGTGAAATAAACTCAAGGGCATTATAATGTAGCACAATATGAATTGGGGACACTGTCATGATGTGAATTGTGGGTACTGTGTGTCATAATGTGAACTAGGGCACTACAATGGTTCAGAAAATAAACTATTGCACTATTATGGGGCATAAAATAAAAAACTGCTGTGGAGAGGTGTCTCCTCCAATATGGGGCCCCTCCAATATGTTGCTATGGGGCCCACAAAGTTCTGGCTACGCCCCTGCTGCTACGTACACCTTTAGAGCAATGGTGAAAGGCATTTACTACCCAACTTTCTAGCCCTTGAGACAAAGCTTGGGACATTATGAGAGAGCTGTCAAATTGTGACTGTCCCTCCTAAATGGGTACATGTAAAACATGATGTGGAATGTAGAAAAGCAGGAAGCTGCCAATTGTGAGCTTAATTGTGAAAGGATCAGGGAAGAGCCGTAGGAAGGGTGCCATAGAGCAGCATTCAGTAAGGATCGCTAAATTGCAAAAATGAAAATGGTTAGATTATCGGCTGACTGCCCATGCGCTGCGAACGCATCCACGTGCGTGAAGACCAAAGTGTGGACGCTCTGCAATTGCAGGCCTAGGGAAATGCAACCACAAAGTGATTTACAGGAAGTGACCGTTTGTGAGAGTGGAGTGGTCGGAGAAAATGCAGGTGTGTCATGACTGTTTTCGGGGGTATGCATCTGACATCAGCTGCGATGAAAAACATTGCACCCGGTGCGACTGCGATTGCATTATTTTGTGTAGGCATGGGTCATCCGCAACTATTGATGGTGCTCGAATTTGCGAATGCAGCAGAGGGCGTCTTTTTCCTTTCTGGGCGGCTCTTCACGTGATTTTTAGCAGTAGCAGTTTTGAGACAATCACTATTTCAGTTTGAATAGCGATCCTTACTGAATTAGGCGCTGGGACGCAGCGGACACTCACCCTGCCATGTGTAGAGCTGTCATGAGCATACAAGCAGCTCTGTACTTTCTCATGGCAGTGGCCCACCCCCTCATGTAAAATTCAACTGGACACTTTTGTAGATATAACTTGTGGCATTCTTTCTACAATGGAAATCAAATATTGTTCGGGAAGTTTTTCCCAACACTCTTGCAGAAGTTTCCATAAATATGTTGCACTTGTAGGTGCTTTGCTTTTGCCCTACTGTTTTGGGGTTTAAGTCTGGAGCTTATGCTGGCCAGTTCATGATTTGAAGCCTGACATCATCTTCTTGTCCTCCAAATGTACTGTAGTTCTGATATGATATGTTTGGGATCCCGGCGCTCTGGATCCCAGCAGGCACAATGCCCACTGCGGAATCCCGACACTGGCATCCTGAAAGCCAGGATCCCGAACATAAGTATCCTGGGGATGTTATGGTTAGGCTGCGGGGGGAGCGGAGGGTTAGGGGGAGGGAGAGGATTAGGGTTAGTTGCCTCCTGCGCCCATCTAGGGATTTCAAACAGTCAAGATGCCAATGTTGGTATTCCGCCCGCCGCGATCCCGACTGCCGGTATCTCGTGCCCAACCCTTTCTAACATAGCCTGGAGGTATGTTTTCATTCATTATCTTGCTGTAAGATGAACCATTCACTTACTAGGCATAGAATGGAGTATTTCAGAATGTAGTGGTAGCCCTTTTAATTCAAGGTGCCTATCATTCTATGCAAGTCACTGACTCAGGATTCGGCAAAAGACCATCACGCTTCCTCCTCCATGTTTGACAGGTGGTGTCATAGGGGTAATTAAGTAGCCATCACTTCCTCAATTTGTTTAAGTCCCAAATTTAAAAGGGCAATGCTTTTAATAGCGAAATATGAGTTGCTTACTCGAAGATGTACAAGAACCCTGGGTGATGTGAAAAGAGCTGTAATAATTTAGAAGTCATTTTTTTTTTCCACGCATAGCTGTCTCACACGTAACACTAATGCAAGTGTCCAAACTCATTACATCCCAACATGAATTTGTTTTCAAGACATATTCACTTCACATTTGTGTCCAGAAGAATATAAAAATAACCTACACGGTGTGAAAAGCATTGTTAACCCAAACGAGCGATGAGTGAAGCCGCTGCATAAAACAAGCTGCTTTGGGAAGGGGCAAGTTCCGGCCATACAGTCTTCAAGTTTTGCTTTAGCTTTCAATTCCACTAGATGCCGTTCTTTTCTGCATTTGAAAAATATGTGTAATTTATAGTGTACAAATAGATCTGGGATGACTGGAAACACACCGCCAAATTCTGATGGCAAAAAATTACCCCTCAGATTTACACCCACTGTAAGTACGTAATCAGGCAAAAAGTGCCCATTCCCTGGAGCTGTACAGAACAAGTCTCAGCTAGGTGCTTTTTATTTAATATACATGTTATCAACAATGTATTACTAAAGGTGCATACACACTTACGATAAAATGAACGGCGTTGCTCATTTTCTCCCTTCCTGAGCGACGTCGTTCATTTTCTCGGCAAGTGTGTATGCCGGCGACAACGACTGATGCGTGGGTCGTTAACGACCCTTGGTGTCGGCGGTGCATGCATGGTCAATCTGGACTGTCGTCCAGGAGCTCCATGCACGGCCCGGCAGTGGCGTGACGTCACTGAGCGTTATGAACAGTCATATCGCTCAGTGTGTACGGGCGGCCCTACACTACACGGGAAAACACTACACGACGTTGCTCACAGAGCGACGTCGTCTATTGTGTATGCACCTTTATTCTATTATTAAGCTGTTCTCCCTATAAATACATGGGTTGTATCCCCAATATCTGTGGTTTTCTCAATTTGTCCCAAAACATACTACAGGTTGAATATCCCATATCCAAATATTCCAAAATAAAGATTTTTCTGAGTGAGACTTAGATAGTAAAACCTTTGTTTTCTGATGGCTCTATGTACACAAACTTTGTTTAATACACAAAGTTATTAAAAATATTGGCTAAAATGACCTTCAGGCTGTGTGTATAAGGTGTATATCAAACATAAATGCATTCTGTGGTTCGATTTGGGTTCCAGCACCATGATATCTCATTATGGTATGCAGTTATTCGAAAATACGGAAAAATCCGATATCCAAAATACTTCTGGTCCCAAGCATTTTGGATATGGGCTACTCAACCTGTAGTAGGTTAATTGGCTTCTGGGAAAAATTAACCATAGTGTGTTTGGTATACTATGCTCACTGTGTAATATGTCACCATTTTATAAATAAAGCATAATAAAAGCAATTTTGTTACTAAATTATATAGGTGCCACTTGACTAAGCCCATCTTTCATTCCAGGCTTAAATTTTCTTGAATCAAGGAAGCTTCTTGCGCAGTTTAATTGAATCACACACCGCTCCCCACAAGATCCTCATCAATGCCCCATCATCAGGGCTACCTGCCAAGAGACACTGGGTGGATATTACAGAGACAGGCAGAGGAAGGGGCTGACATTGTGGGAGGCAGGTGGCATAAAGCTAGTGAGGCTAAGTGGCGCTTACGTAATGAACAATTTTATATCTTTGCACAAAAGACAATTTGTTTGCATATTTTAGAGAGTTAATATAAGTGGCAGCTGCCTTACCAGTTGCTACAATATTTGAAAACTAAGTATTGTTCATAAGGGATGCAGTCAAAATGCCGGCGGTCGGGATCCTGGTGTTCAGGAGACCGACACCGGAATCCCGACAGCCGGCATTTTGCCAATGGAGGACATCCTGATGCCTGCCCCTAATTCCCACTCAGTTGGTGGGTCCGCAGCGTGGCGAGCGCAGCGAGCCAGCATGGGGACTCACTGCCAATATTCCGGCAGAAGGGATGCCACTATCGGTATATCATACTGGACCCGTTCATATAACAGGTACAGTAATGTGTCATAATGTCTGACTGAAGAGTGGGACAGACGGTGTTTAGATTTAAGACATTAGGGGGTAATTCATTTCTAAACGAAAAGGCTGCAAAGAGGAACAGAGGGGCAAAGGCATGTAATGGCCAGCAATATCTCTAATTTGGGTTTAGTATGAAATACCTACAATCAAAATACCGACAACAATTGACCGACGGTATTCCGACAAGGTCAAAATGCCGACATTTAAAACTTCGACAGGTCAAAAAGTCGACACTAGTTTTCATTGTCTTTTGTGTATGTCGACATGGACACCGTATAAGTGTACCGCATCCCCTCGCATGGCTCGCTGCTTCGGGCACTGTTGTATTCCCCTTACTGGTATGGTAAAGTATGAACAAGTCGGTTTCACTGAAAAAATCCTGAAAAACTTATGTTGACTTTTAGACCTATTGACATTTTAAATGTCGGTATTTTGACCTTGTCGGCATTTTAAATGTCAGGATTTTGACCCTGTCAGGATTTTGACCGTCGGTCAATGGTTGTCGGTATTTTGACCGTCAGGATTTTGATTGTAGGTAAATTGACCGCATCCCCTCTAATTGTAACCCATACCCATCAGAAGTGTGCAGAAAATGTATCGATGTTAGTTTATTCTACAGTAATATGTGCAGCTGAACATCGCGGTGGCACATTGCTTAGAATTGAGTTTCCCACTAGTAAAAGAGCAAGAGGAAACTGGGGACGGGGAGTGGAATAACTGCAGCCTTTTCATCCAAAAATCATGCCAGTGTTCCTATTTGTGCTGTAATCCTGCCCTATAAATACCATTGCCTCCAAGTCCACGGAAGGCATAAACACTAGGGAGAAATGATGCAGAATAGTAATCAACTGATGGACTACATACATTATCCCGGCGGATGAGATGCCAACTGTCAAGATCCCGACAGCGGCTTCTCGTCCACCACAATTCCGGCAGTGGGGCAAGCACTGAGTCCCCTTGCTGGCTCGGTATCTCGCTGAGCTCGCAACATTATCTATTCTCACTCTATGGGTATCGTGGACACCCACGAGTGGGAATAGCCCTGGTGCACCATGATTCCGGCTGGCGACATTGTCGGCTGGTGGTATTTCGGCGTCAGTATCCTGAATGACGGGATCCCCACAGCAGGCATTTTAGCTGCATCCCTCAACTGATCCCTATGCCATGCCAGATATGCAATCCATATTGATGCAATAAAATGCAATGCATGGAGGGTATATATATATTTCTCATACGTCCTAGAGGATGCTGGGGTCACCATTAGAACCATGGGGTATAGACAGGATCCGCAGGAGACATGGGCACTTTAAGACTTTGAATGGGTGTGAACTGGCTCCTCCCTCTATGCCCCTCCTCCAGACTCCAGTTTTAGAATTGTGCCCAGGCAGACTGGATGCACACTGAGGAACTCTACAGAGTTTCTCGGGAAAATAATTTTGTTAGGTTTTTTATTTTCAGGGAGACTGCTGGCAACAGTCTCCCTGCTTCGTGGGACTTAGGGGAGAGAAGTCAGACCTACTTCTGGTGAGTTTAAAGGATCTGCTTCTTGGCTACAGGACACCATTAGCTCCTGAGGATCTGAACGCTAGGTACGCCTAGATGCTCGTTCCCAGAGACGGCCGTCACCCCCCTTGCAGAGCCAGAAGACAGGTGAGTAGAAGAAGTAAAGAAGACTTCAGTGACGGCTTCTGAGGTACCGCACAGCGAACGCGCTGCGCGCCATGCTCCCACACACAGAGGCACTGCAGGGTGCGGGGGGGTGGAGGGGGCACCCTGGGCAGCATTATATATATAAAGGCGGAGTTTACTGACGCTTGTACACCCCGGAGCTGGTAATCCTGAAGCCGACGGCAGGTGTGATCCTACCTGCGGCTCTCCAACGGCAATGATATACGGCGGGGTGAGAACTCCACTGCAGCCGGGCGGCCTTTGGTTGCAGTAGTGCCGGGGATTTGTGTGTGAAATCATGTGGTAACCAGCCCACACTGGTTGCCAGTCGGTACGAGTTCAATTTTACCGTTTGTGTTTTTAAAAATGTTATTTTATTAAATACATTTATGCACTATGGAGCGCCCCCTTTATATGCTTTTTTCTCTGACGTCCTAGTGGATGCTGGGGACTCCGTAAGGACCATGGGGAATAGCGGCTCCGCAGGAGACTGGGCACAAAAGTAAAGCTTTAGAACTACCTGGTGTGCACTGGCTCCTCCCCCTATGACCCTCCTCCAAGCCTCAGTTAGATTTTTGTGCCCGAACGAGAAGGGTGCACACTAGGTGGCTCTCCTGAGCTGCTTAGTGAAAAGTTTAGTTTTAGGTTTTTTATCTTCAGTGAGACCTGCTGGCAACAGGCTCACTGCATCGAGGGACTAAGGGGAGAAGAAGCGAACTCACCTGCGTGCAGAGTGGATTGGGCTTCTTAGGCTACTGGACATTAGCTCCAGAGGGACCGATCACAGGCCCAGCCATGGATAGGTCCCAGAGCCGCGCCGCCGGCCCCCTTACAGAGCCAGAAGACAGAAGAGGTCGGGAAAATCGGCGGCAGAAGACGTCCTGTCTTCAACAAGGTAGCGCACAGCACTGCAGCTGTGCGCCATTGCTCTCAGCACACTTCACACTCCGGTCACTGAGGGTGCAGGGCGCTGGGGGGGGGCGCCCTGAGACGCAATAAAAACACCTTGGATGGCAAAAAAATGCATCACATATAGCTCCTGGGCTATATGGATGAATTTAACCCCTGCCAGAATACACAGAAAAACGGGAGATAAGGCCGCCGAGAAGGGGGCGGAGCCTATCTCCTCAGCACACTGGCGCCATTTTCCCTCACAGCTCCGTTGGAGGGAAGCTCCCTGGCTCTCCCCTGCAGTCACTACACTACAGAAAGGGTTAAAAAAGAGAGGGGGGCACTAATTACGCGCAGTATTAAAAATACAGCTATAAGGGGAAAAACACTTATATAAGGTTATCCCTGTATAAATATAGCGCTCTGGTGTGTGCTGGCAAACTCTCCCTCTGTCTCCCCAAAGGGCTAGTGGGGTCCTGTCCTCTATCAGAGCATTCCCTGTGTGTGTGCTGTGTGTCGGTACGTTTGTGTCGACATGTATGAGGAGAAAAATGATGTGGAGACGGAGCAGATTGCCTGTAATAGTGATGTCACCCCCTAGGGGGTCGACACCTGAGTGGATGAACTGTTGGAAGGAATTACGTGACAGTGTCAGCTCTGTATAAAAGACAGTGGTTGACATGAGACAGCCGGCTACTCAGCTTGTGCCTGTCCAGACGTCTCATAGGCCGTCAGGGGCTCTAAAGCGCCCGTTACCTCAGATGGCAGATATAGACGCCGACACGGATACTGACTCCAGTGTCGACGGTGAAGAGACAAATGTGACTTCCAGTAGGGCCACACGTTACATGATTGAGGCAATGAAAAATGTTTTACACATTTCTGATAATACGAGTACCACCAAAAAGGGGTATTATGTTCGGTGAGGAAAAACTACCTGTAGTTTTCCTGAATCTGAGAAATTAAATGAGGTGTGTGATGATGCGTGGGTTTCCCCCGATAACAACTGATAATTTCTAAAATATTATTGGCATTATATCCTTTCCCGCCAGAGGTTAGGGTGCGTTGGGAAACACCCCCTAGGGTGGGTAAAGCGCTCATACGCTTGTAAGAACAAGGGCTCTACCCTCTCCTGAGATGGCCGCCCTTAAGGATCCTGCTGATAGAAAGCAGGAGGGTATCCTAAAATGTATTTACACACATACTGGTGTTATACTGCGACCAGCAATCGCCTCAGCCTGGATGTGCAGTGCTGGTTTGGCGTGGTCGGATTCCCTGACTGAAAATATTGATACCCTAGATAGGGACAGTATATTATTGCCTATAGAGCATTTAAAAGATGCATTTCTATATATGCGTGATGCACAGCGGAATATTTGCCGACTGGCATCAAGTCTAAGTGCGTTGTCCATTTCTGCCAGTAGAGGGTTATGGACACCACAGTGGTCAGGTGATGCGGATTCCAAACGGCATTTGGAAGAAGGGGAGGAGTTATTTGGGGTCGGTCTTTCAGACCTGGTGGCCACGGCAACAGCTGGGAAATCCACGTTTGTACCCCAGGTCGCCTCTCAACATAAGAAGACGCCGTATTATCAGGCGCAGTCCTTTCGTGGGCAAGCGGGCAAAAGGTTCCTCATTTCTGCCCCGTGACAGAGGGAGAGGAAAAAGGCTGCAGAAATCAGCCAGTTCCCAGGAACAGAAGCCCTCTCCCGCCTCTGCCAAGCCCTCAGTATGACGCTGGGGCTTTACAAGCAGAATCAGGCACGGTGGGGGCCCGTCTCAATGAATTTCAGCGCGCAGTGGGCTCACTCGCAATTAGACCCCTGGATCCTTCAGGTGATATCTCAGGGGTACAAATTGGAATTCGAGACGTCTCCCCCTCGCCGTTTCCTAAAGTCGGCTTTACCGATGTCTCCCTCTGACGGGGAGGCAGTTTTGGAAGCCATTCACAAGCTGTATTCCCAGCAGGTGATAATCAAGGTACCCCTCCTGCAACAGGGAACGGGGTATTATTCCACACTGTTGTGGTACCGAAGCCGGACGGCTCGGTGAGACCGATTCTAAATCTAAAATCTTGAACACTTACATACGGAGGTTCAATTTCAAGATTGAGTCACTCAGAGCAGTGATTGCGAACCTGGAAGAAGGGGACTACATGATGTCTCGGGACATCAAGGATGCTTACCTTCATGTCCCAATTTACCCTTCTCACCAAGGGTACCTCAGGTTTGTGGTACAGAACTGTCACTATCAGTTTCAGACGCTGCCGTATGGATGGTCCACGGCACCTCGGGTCTTTACCAAGGTAATGGCCGAAATGATGATACTCTTTCGAAGGAAGGGAATTTTAGTTATCCCTTACTTGGACGATTCCCTGATAAGGGTAAGATCCAGGGAACAGTTGGAGGTCGGTGTAGCACTATCTCAGGTAGTGTTGCGGCAGCACGATTGGATTCTCAATATTCCAAAATCGCAGCTGATTCCGACGACTCGTCTTCTGTTCCTAGGGATGATCCTGGACACAGTCCAGAAAAAGGTGTTTCTCCCGGAGGAGAAAGTCAGGGAGTTATCCGAGCTAGTCGGGAACCTCCTATAACCGAGCCAAGTCTCAGTACATCAATGAAAGGGTTCTGGGAAAAATGGTGGCTTCCTACGAAGCAATCCCATTCGGCAGATTCCACGCAAGAACTTTCCAGTGGGACCTGCTGGACAAATGGTCCGGGTCGCATCTTCAGATGCATCAGCGGATAACCCTGTCACCAAGCACAAGGGTGTCTCTCCTGTGGTGGTTGCAGAGTGCTCATCTTCTAGAGGGCCGCAGATTCGACATTCAGGACTGGGTCCTGGTGACCACGGATGCCAGCCTGCGAGGCTGGGGAGCAGTCACACAGGGAAGGAATTTCCAGAGCTTATGGTCAAGCCTGGAGACATCACTTCACATAAATATCCTGAAGCTAAGGGCCATTTACAATGCTCTAAGCTCAGCAAGACCTCTGCTTCAAGGTCACCCGGAGTTGATCCATTCGGACAACATCACGGCAGTCACCCACGTAAACAGACAGGGTGACACAAGAAGCAGGAGGGCAAGGCAGAAGCTGCAAGGATTCTTCGCTGGGCGGAAAATCATGTGATAGCACTGTCAGCAGTATTCATTCCGGGAGTGGACAACTGGGAAGCAGACTTCCTCAGCAGACACGACCCCCACCCGGGAGAGTGGGGACTTCACCCAGAAGTCTTCCACATGTTTATAAAACTTGACAAGTATTGCGCCAGGTCAAGGGACCCTCAGGCAATAGCTGTAGACGCTCTGGTAACACAGTGGGTGTACCAGTCAGTGTATGTGTTCCCTCCTCTGCCTCTCATACCCAAGGTACTGAGAATTATAAGATGGAGAGGAGTAAGCACTATGGCCCTCATTCCGAGTTGTTCGCTCGCAAGGCGATTTTAGCAGAGTTACACACGCTAAGCCGCCGCCTACTGGGAGTGAATCTTAGCTTCTTAAAATTGCGAACGATGTATTCGCAATATTGCGATTGCAAACTACTTAGCAGTTTCAGAGTAGCTTCAGACTTACTCGGCATCTGCGATCAGTTCACTGCTTGTCGTTCCTGGTTTGACGTCATAAACACACCCAGCGTTCGCCCAGACACTCCTCCGTTTCTCCAGCCACATTACTTGGCGCAGTCGCAGTGCGAACATTGCGCATGCGCACTAAGCTGAAAAACGCTGCGATGCGAAGAAAATTACAGAGCGAACGACTCGGAATGACCCCCTATATTCGTGGCTCCGGATTGGCCAAGAAGGACTTGGTAACCGGAACTTCAAGAGATGCTCACGGAGGATCCGTGGCCTCTACCTCTAAGAAGGGACCTGCTCCAGCAAGGACCCTGTCTGTTCCAAGACTTACCGCGGCTGCGTTTGACGGCATGGCGGTTGAACGCCGGATCCTGAAGGAGAAAGGCATTCCGGATGAAGTCATTCCTATCCTGATCAAAGCCAGGAAAGATATAACGGCAAAGCATTATCACCGCATTTGGCGAAAATATGTTGCGTAGTGCGAGGCCAGTAAGGCCCCGACGGAGGAATTTTCAACTAGGTCGATTCCTACATTTCCTGCAAACAGGAGTGTCTATGGGCCTGAAATGGGGGTCCATTAAGGTTCAAATTTCGGCCCTGTCAATTTTCTTCCAAAAAGAACTAGCTTCAGTCCCTGAAGTTCAGACGTTGTGAAAGGGGTACTGTATATACAGCCTCCTTTTGTGCCTCCAGTGGCACCTTGGGATCTAAATGTAGTTTTTGGGTTCCAAAAGTCACATTGGTTTGAACCACTTAAATCTGTGGAGTTAAAATATCTCACATGGAAAGTGGTCATGCTGTTGGCCCTGGCCTGGGCCAGGTGCGTGTCAGAATTGGCGGCTTTATCCTGTAAAAGCCCTCATCTGATTTTCCATTCGGACAGGGCGGAATTGAGGACTTGTCCTCAGTTTCTCCCTAAGGTGGTTTTCAGCGTTTTCACCTGAATCAACCTATTGTGGTGCCTGCGGCTACTAGGGACTTGGAGGACTCCAAGTTGCTAGACGTTGTCAGGGCCCTGGAAATATAGGTTTCCAGGACGGCTGGAGTCAGAAAATCTGACTCGTTGTTTATTCTGTATGCACCCAACAAGCTGGGTGCTCCTGCTTCTAAGCAGACTATTGCTCGTTGGATTTGTAGTACAATTCAGCTTGCACATTCTGTGGCAGGCCTGCCACAGCCAAAATCTGTAAAAGCCCATTCCACAAGGAAGGTGGGCTCATCTTGGGCGGCTGCCCGAGGGGTCTCGGCTTTACAACTTTGCCGAGCAGCTACTTGGTCAGGAGCAAATACGTTTGTAAAATTCTACAAATTTGATACCCTGGCTGAGGAGGACCTGGAGTTCTCTCATTTGGTGCTGCAGAGTCATCCGCACTCTCCCGCCCGTTTGGGAGCTTTGGTATAATCCCCATGGTCCTTACGGAGTCCCCAGCATCCACTAGGACGTCAGAGAAAATAAGAATCTACTTACCGATAATTCTATTTCTCGTAGTCCGTAGTGGATGCTGGGCGCCCATCCCAAGTGCGGATTGTCTGCAATACTGGTACATAGTTATTGTTACCAAAAAATCGGGTTATTGCTGACGTGAGCCATCTTTTCTAGAGGCTCCTCTGTTATCATGCTGTTAACTGGGTTTAGATCACAAGTTATATGGTGTGATTGGTGTGGCTGGTATGAGTCTTACCCGGGATTCAAAATCCTTCCTTATTGTGTACGCTCGTCCGGGCACAGTATCCTAACTGAGGCTTGGAGGAGGGTCATAGGGGGAGGAGCCAGTGCACACCAGGTAGTTCTAAAGCTTTACTTTTGTGCCCAGTCTCCTGCGGAGCCGCTATTCCCCATGGTCCTTACGGAGTCCCCAGCATCCACTACGGACTACGAGAAATAGAATTATCGGTAAGTAAATTCTTATTTTTTATAGATTTACTACATCCGTTGGAATTCGGACTGATTAAAAAGGGGAGCGGCGGTTCTATAAAAGCAAAGAAGAACCTAGTGACATTCTTTACACTTATTTAAGTGTTATTTGAACTTTTAATAATTTGTTCATGTGGTGTATTTCTTCTTTTGTTGTATACACCTTTTCTCCAAAGAGAACAAATCAGCGCTGTCCTCTATCTATATTTGTTTTATATATATATATATACCTCAAAACAGACTGGCAAGAGGGGGGACATAGGTGCGGAGACACTGTCCTACCCCCGCCAGTATACACATTTACTGAAAAAACGCGGGTCTGAAGCGCGCCATTGCGGGGGTGGAGCTTAGTCCTCTCAGCTCACACAGCTCAGCGCCATTTTCTCTACACAGGCTGCAGAGATGCTGGTCCTTCCTCACACTGCTGTACAAGTAACAGGGTGCAAAACGGGGGGGGGGGGGGGGCACAGTTATTTTGGTGCATATTATTATTATTATTATTATAATAATAGCGCTGCAGGTCTGAGGAATTAATTTGGGTTTCAGTACCATTGATGAAGCGCTGGGTTGTGGGCTGGCAAACTCCCTCTGTGTCTCTCTGACAGACTTTACTGTGGGTCTGTCCCCTATATGCCCAGTGTGTCTGTGAGTGTTGGGTACACGTGTGTCGGCTTGTCTGAGGCAGGGTGCTCTTCCCAGGAGGAGACTGTGTTGGGGACACAAACAGCTGAGGGAGTGACCCTGTCGGCACCGCTGACTCCTGATTGGGCTAATGTGTTGAATGCCTTGAATGCAAATGTGGCTCTTATTAGTAAGAGATTGGATAAATCTGAGTCTCAGAACCAGGCATGGAAGAAGTCTGTGGAGGATGCATTGTTGCAAGTCCAGACCCCTTCGGGGTCACAAAAAAGATTGTTTTCCCAGTTGGCAGACACGGATACCGACACGGACTCTGACTCCAGTGTCGACTATAGTGATGCCAGATTAGATCCAAAATTGGCAAAGAGCATTCGGTACATGATTGTGGCGATAAAAGACGTATTACAGATCTCTGAGGACCCTGCTGTTCCTGACAAAAGGGTCTGTATGTTTAAGGGAAAGAAGCCTGAGATAACGTTTCCTCCCTCTCATAAACTGAACGCTCTATTTGATAAGGTTTGGGAAAGTCCTGACAAAAAGTTTCAGATTCCCAAAAGGATTCAGGTGGTGTACATCTTTCCTTCTGGGGATAGGGATAAGTGGGAGTTACCCCCATTGTGGACAAGGCTCTATCCCGGCTGTCCAAAAAGGTGGCTCTTCCGTCCCCGGACACGGCAGCCTTTAAGGATCCTGCGGATCGTAGGCAGGAAAATACATTGAAATCTATTTATGTCACCACAGGTACGCTGCTCAGGCCAGCCATTGCATCTGCGTGGGTGAGTAGTGCAATCGAAAAATGGGAAGATAGCTTGTCATCTGATATAGATACCCTAGATAGGGATAGCGTTCTATTGACTCTAAGTCATATCAGGGACGCCGCAGCATATCTAAAGGAAGCTGCAAGAGATATTGGCCTTTTGGGATCAAAGGCCAATGTCATGGCTGTCTCAGCTAGGCGTGCGTTGTGGATTCACCAATGGAATGCTGATGCTGACTCCAAGAAAAGTATGGAAGCTTTACCATATAAAGGTATGGCCTTATTTGGAGACGGCCTTGATGATTTGGTGTCTACGGCTACCGCGGGTAAGTCATCCTTTTTACCTTATGTTCCTCCACAGCAAAAGAAAACGCACCATTATCAGATGCAGTCCTTTCGGCCCAATAAATTCAGAAAGGGCCGGGGGTTCTTCCTTCCTTGCTGCTAGAGGAAGGGGAAGAGGTAAAAGATCTCCAGCCTTGTCAGGCTCCAAGGAGCAGAAGTCCTCACAGGCTTCTGCTACCTCCACCGCATGACGTTGGGACTCCTACGTGGGAGTCCGGACCGGTGGGGGCCCGTCTGAAACTCTTCAGTCAGTTTTGGGTTCGTTCGAACCTAGACCCTTGGATATTAGAACCTCGCCGTTTTTTCAAATCGGACTTACCAGTTTCTCTTCCCGACAGGGAGGTAGTTTGCGCCGCAATACAAAAATTGTGTTTAAATCAGGTTATCATCAGGGTTCCCCAGTCACAACAGGGAGAAGGGTTTTATTCGAGCCTGTTTGTGGTCCCGAAGCCGGACGGCTCGGTCAGACCGATCCTAAACCTGAAATCCCTGAATTTCTACCTAAAGAGATTCAAATTCAAGATGGAGTCTCTCCGAGCAGTGATCTCCAGTCTGGAGGAAGGGGATTATATGGTGTCGGTGGACATAAAAGATGCCTGCTTACGTGTTCCCATTTATCCTCCGCATCAGGCTTACCTGAGATTTGCAATTCAGGATTGTCATTACCAATTTCAAACATTGCCGTTTGGTCTTTGCACGGCTCCGAGGATTTTCACCAAAGTGATGGCGGAGATGATGGTTCTCCTTCGCAAACAAGGAGTCACGATTATCCCATACTTGGACGATCTCCTGATAAAAGCGAGATCCAGGGAACAGTTGGTCCAAAACGTTGCACTCTCCATGACGGTTCTCCAGCAACATGGTTGGCTCCTAAACTTGCCAAAATCACAGTTGATACCGACGATGCTGTTGTCATTTTTAGGAATGATATTGGACACAGAACTACAGAGAGTATTTCTTCCTGTGGAAACGGCGCTGGAATTTCAGAGTCTGGTCAAACAAATTCTGAAACCAGCAAGAGTGTCAATCCATAAATGCATTCGGTTGCTGGGGAAAATGGTTGCGGCCTACGAGGCCATTCAGTTTGGCAGGTTCCATGCCAGAGTGTTTCAGTGGGACCTGTTGGACAAGTAATCCGGGTCCCATCTACACATGCACCAGAGAATAATCCTGTCGTCCAAGGCCAGGATATCGCTCCTGTGGTGGCTGCACAGCTCTCACCTCCTAGAGGGGCACAGGTTCGGGATACAGGATTGAATCCTGGAGACCACGGATGCAAGCCTCCGAGTGTCAGGAATCGGCGCACTGCTGCGTCTCACTTACCAGCGCGCTGGTGTGCAGGCCTCCGGAGGTCATGGCCCCAGTTGCGGCTGCATGGGTGCAGTGACCGCGAGCGTCATCTTCCGCATTGCTGAGTACCCCTGAGTCTGGTCCTGTGTGGGTTTTTGCTGCGTGCCGTTGTCCGGCCTGTGTGGACGTTGCCATGACACCTGCACTCAGCTGATCCTGGTGTTCATTCAGCGCTGTATCTCCGCCTGCAGTTCTGTGTCCAATCACTGCTGAGCAAGGGGTATAACTTCCAGCCCGTGGCTCACTCACATTGCCTCGGACAACGAGTCACATACCGTGTGCCTAAGTTCTCCTGGTTCCTGTGTTCCTGTTTCCAGCGTTCCCCGTGGTTATTTCCATTGTTCCAGTTTTCACCTTCACAGCTCTCCTGTTACTCCGGACTTCGATTACATCCAGCTACAATCCACCAGCAGCAGAGACTCTCCTCAGGTGTTCGTATTACCATCTTACCTGTGCACTTGCTATCAGTATTCCATCTGTGCATTTCAGCAGTATTACAGCTAGTTGCTTAGAGACTGTCTCCTGCTTGAGCCTAGTAAGGCTACCTGGACTTGTGCTTTATAGAGACTGTGTGTTTCTTATGCATATCGGAGTTCTGCTTTCCAAGTTACTTTATCTTATGTTATACCGAGACTGTGTGCTATCAAGTACTACTGGACTTTAGTTTATATCATCTGCCTTCAGTATTTGTTGTTTCATGTTTCCTTTGCAAGAGACCTCAGTTATTCAAATTCAGTTATCAATCATTGTCATTCCATTACCGGTTTTCTGTTCACTCTGTGTTATCCCATCTGCTCAGTTATAATAAAACATCAGCGCCTATGTGCAGGACTTTTATATTGCCTCCACGTTTTATCCATCATACCAACACTGACCCACTAGCGCCCCCGCCGGGGACAGACAAACCTAGAGACCTGACAGTTTGTCCGAGGCACATGGACCCGGACGGTGGTCAGAATGTGGGGTCAGGGACACTCCAAGACCTAGTGTCACAACTGGATGGTCAAGAGGCTGCGCAGCAGCAGATTATTCAATTTCTGCAAGGAATGTCTTCACGTTTAGATACTCTGCAACAATCACTTCCAATTTCAGTTTCCCCAGTGTCCTCTTCAGTTCCAGTTCCTGTTCCTAGTTCCTCAGTTTCTAGCTCTCCAGTTGCTTCTGTTTCAATGTCTCGCATCCATCTTCCTACACCAAGTAAATTTGATGGTAATGCTAAGATGTGTCGTGGATTTCTAAATCAATGCGAGGTTCAGTTTGAATTGCAGCCACAGAACCTTCCAACACCCAGATCAAAGGTTGCTTATATTGTTTATCTTCTAGCTGGCTCTGCTCTGAACTGTGTCTCTCCTCTGTGGGAGCGAGCAGATGCATTATTTAACAACTATACTGAATTTGTTGCCGCATTCCGACGCCTCTTTGACATACCTGGGCGTACGACCTCTGCTTCTTCAGACCTCCTTCAGATCCGCCAGGGAACACGTACTGTGGGTCAGTACGTTATCCAGTTCCAGACATTGGCATCAGAGGTGAAGTGGAACAACCAGGCATTGGTTGCCGCCTTCTGGCATGGTCTGTCTGACCACATAAAGGATGAGTTGATTACTCAAGATTTAACAGAGCAACTGGAAGCTCTAATTTCCCTATGTGTCAAGTTGGATCTACGTTTACGCGAGCGAGCCTGTGAACGCTCTCGAGGTGATCTTCGCAAGCACCGAGCTATGCCTCCTGTACAGTCTCCACCTATTACTGCTGATGAACCCATGCAGGTAAACAAATCTCGTTTAACACCTGAGGAGCGGTCCAGAAGATTAAAGGAAAGACTGTGTCTCTATTGTGCTGCTGCTGGTCATCTGATTGGTTCCTGCCCTGCTCGGCCGGGAAACGCCAGGTCCTAACTTGTAGAGGAGGAGTCAAGTTAGGGACCTTGAATAAAGCTCCTTCATCTCAAGATCTGATATTACCTGTCACCTTGGAAAGGCCAGAGGGACTCCAGTCTTTGTCTGCTTTAGTGGATTGTGGTGCTGCTGGGAATTTTATCACGCAAGCTGCAGTGGATAGACTTCATCTACCAGTGTCTAAGCTGTGTCGTCCAGTGTATCTCACGGCCGTGGACGGAAGCCGTATTCCTGAGGGTTCCATCTCTCAGCAAACCAAGCCAGTAGTTCTGGGAATAGGCTTCCTGCATTCCGAGCTCATTGAGTTCCTGGTTATACCTAAAGCGGGCTATGAGATTGTACTGGGTATGCCTTGGCTCCAACTGCGCAATCCACAATTCGACTGGTCAACATTACAGTTAACATCATGGAGTTCCTCCTGTCATCAGTCTTGTCTTGCTCAAATATTTACAATAAAGTCTTCAAGTGTAAAGTCCCAGTCCGGACTTCCGGAGGCCTATCAGGAATTCACTGTCGTCTTTAGTGAGAAAGCAGTGGATGTCTTGCCTCCCCATCGAGAGTGGGATTGTCCCATCGATCTGGTTCCAGGGAGCAAGCCGCCTAGAGGGCGTACATACCCTCTTTCAGTCCCAGAGACTCAAGCAATGAGTGAATACATAAAGGAAATTTACAGAAAGGATTCATCCGTCCATCCTCTTCCCCAGCTGGTGCTGGATTCTTCTTCGTCAAGAAGAAATATGGAGGACTTAACCCCTGTATCGATTACCGGGATTTAAATGACATCACGATCAAAAATAGCTACCCGTTACCTCTCATCACAGAGTTGTTTGACAGAGTTAGAGGGGCTTCCATCTTCACGAAACTAGATCTTCGCGGGGCTTACAATCTTATTAAGATTCGAAGTGGTGATGAGTGGAAAACCGCCTTCAATACTCGTGACGGCCACTATGAATATCTAGTGATACCCTTCGGTTTAAGTAACGCCCCGGCCGTGTTTCAAAACTTTGTCAACTAAGTGTTTAGAGATCTCCTGTATAAATGTGTGGTAGTTTACCTCGATGACATCTTGATATTCTCCCGTGATTTAGTTTCTCATCGCCAACAGGTGAAGGAGGTTCTTTAACGTCTTCGACAGAATCATCTGTATGGCAAGCTGTCTAAATGCACATTTGAAGCTTCTTCAATATCTTTCTTAGGATACATCATTTCCGGAACAGACCTTCAAATGGAACCAGCTAAACTGGAAGCTATAGAAAGCTGGGCTCTTCCAACAACACTCAAGTCAGTTCAACGCTTCATTGGCTTCGCTAATTACTACAGAAAGTTTATTAAAGGCTTTTCCACGTTAATAGCTCCAATTACCTGCCTTACCCGGAAAGGGGGAAATCCTTTCCAATGGTCTGACGAAGCACTGTCTGCTTTTCATAACATAAAACAAGCTTTTATTTCAGCTCCTGTGTTACAACAGCCGGATGTCAGTAAGGCCTTCATCTTGGAAGTTGATGCCTCAACGGTTGGCGTGGGCGCAGTCCTGTCCAAGATTGGCATTGATGGTAAGACTCACCCCAGTGGGTTTTTTTCTCGTAGGTTCTCGCCCACAGAAATTAACTATACCATCGGCGACCAGGAGTTGTTAGCAATTAAATTGGCCCTTGAAGAATGGAGGTATCTGCTGGAAGGTACGAGATTCCCCATTACCATCTACACGGATCACAAGAACCTTCTCTACTTAAAAGCCGCGCAGTGCCTGAATCCTCGGCAAGCAAGGTGGGCCCTATTCTTTTCTCGTTTTGACTTGTTTAGACCTGGCTCACAAAACGTCAAAGCAGATGCTTTGTCTCGCTCTATGAGCTCAAACGAGGAATCCTCAGAACAGGCTGCTCGACCAGTATTAAATCCGGTGGTTTTCGCAGCTACAGGGATGTCGCAAGTCCCGCCTCCAGGCAAGATGTTTGTCTCTCCAGAGCTTCGTCCAAACCTTCTGTCCTGGGCTCATACGTCCAAATTTACTGGTCACCCTGGAGTTCTAAAGACTTTTAAGTTTCTGTCTCAAACGTATTGGTGGCCTCGTATGAAGGTAGATATTCAAGAATTCATAGCTTCATGTCCCAAATGTGCTCAGCATAAAATTTCTCGTCAGGCTCCCGCAGGCCAATTGATACCCAATTCCATTCCCAGGCGCCCCTGGTCCCATTTGTCGATGGATTTTATTTCTGATCTCCCTCCATCCAAAGGGTATGACACCATCTGGGTAGTAGTCGATAGGTTTTCAAAAATGGCGCACTTCATTCCACTCATGGGGTTACCCTCTGCTCCAAAATTGGCACAGTTGTTTCTTCACAAAATATTCAGGTTACATGGACTTCCAACAGAAATCATATCTGATCGGGGTGTACAATTTGTGGCCAAGTTTTGGAGGGCTCTGTGTTCAGCGCTGCAGGTAAAACTGAAATTCTCTACGGCCTATCATCCTCAAACAAATGGGCAGACAGAGAGGGTAAATCAAGAACTTGAGACCTATTTGAGACTGTATATTTCTTCTTCACAGGATGACTGGGTAGATTTATTGCCCTGGGCGGAGTTTGCTCATATAATTTCCGTTATCATACTTCTACAGATACAACTCCTTTTTTCGCAGTTTATGGTCAGCATCCTAGAGTACCAGATTTCCAAGAGTTACCTGCCATAGATGTGCCTGCGGCTGCTTCTGCTCTTCAGCGGTTCGCTCAAATTTGGAAAAAGATTTATTCATCTCTTAAAAAAGTTTCTCAACGGTATAAAATGTTTGCTGATCGGAAGAGACGAGCAGTCCCTAGTTTGAAACCGGGCGATAAAGTCTGGTTATCTACCCGAAATCTCCGTCTCAGAGTTCCATCAATGAAATTTGCTCCACGGTTTATTGGACCATTTCCAGTAGAAAGTGTTATTAATCCGGTGGCTTATAAGTTAAAACTGCCTGCTTTTTTGAAAGTACCCAACTCATTTCATATTTCTCTCCTCAGACCACTAATTCTCAATCGTTTCCAGAGAACGCTTCCAGCGGCTCCAAAGGTACAAACTCATCGGGGCGTGGAATACAAGGTGGAAAAGATCTTAGACTCTCAACATCGTTATGGTCATCTGCAATATCTCATTGACTGGTCTGGATATGGTCCTGAAGAGAGGAGCTGGGTCAACGCCACAGATGTTCATGCTCCACATTTGATTCAAGCCTTCCACAGACTCTTCCCTGCCAAGCCTCGTGGGTGTTCGGTGCCCACCCATAAAGGAGGGGGTACTGTCAGGAATCGGCGCTCTGCTGCGTCTCACTTACCAGCGCGCTGGTGTGCAGGCCTCCGGAGGTCATGGCCCCAGTTGCGGCTGCATGGGTGCAGTGACCGCGAGCGTCATCTTCCGCATTGATGAGTACCCCTGAGTGGTCCTGTGTGGGTTTTGCTGCGTGCGTTGTCTGGCCTGTGTGGACGTTGCCATGACACCTGCACTCAGCTGATCCTGGTGTTCATCCAGCGCTGTATCTCCGCCTGCAGTTCTGTGTCCAATCACTGCTGAGCAAGGGGTATAACTTCCTGCCCGTGGCTCACTCACATTGCCTCGGACAACGAGTCACATACCGTGTGCCTAAGTTCTCCTGGTTCCTGTGTTCCTGTTTCCAGCGTTCCCCGTGGTTATTTCCATTGTTCCAGTTTTCACCTTCACAGCTCTCCTGTTACTCCGGACTTCAATTACATCCAGCCACAATCCACCAGCAGCAGAGACTCTCCTCAGGTGTTTGTATTACCATCTTACCTGTGCACTTGCTATCAGTATTCCATCTGTGCATTTCAGCAGTATTACAACTAGTTGCTTAGAGACTTTCTCCTGCTTGAGCCTAGTAAGGCTACCTGGACTTGTGCTTTATATTAGTTCTGCTTTCCAAGTTACTTTATCTTATGTTATACCGAGACTGTGTGCTATCAAGTACTACTGGACTTTAGTTTATATCATCTGCCTTCAGTATTTGTTGTTTCATATTTCCTTTGCAAGAGACCTCAGTTATTCAAATTCAGTTATCAACCATTGTCATTCCATTGCCTGTTTTCTGTTCACTCTGTGTTATCCCATCTGCTCAGTCTATTCATTGTAGACAGAGGGAGAAGGGGGCATGCCAGCGGCTCACAGAGCGCTGGGCATGCCCCTTCTGTGACGAAAACGGGGCGTGGCTCGCGATCGCGGGTCCTCCCACGAGGCCACGCCCCCTTTTCGTAGGCCACGCCGCACGCGTGTCCCTCTTTACAGAAGGGAAAAGTTGGGAGGTATGAAACATCAGCGCCTATGCGCAGGACTTTTATATTGCCTCCACGTTTTATCCATCATACCAACACTGACCCACTAGCGCCCCCGCCGGGGACGGACAAACCTAGAGACCTGACACAGAGGTTGGGGGGCAGTCACACTTGGAGAAAGCTTCCAATAAAGATGGTCAAGTCAGGAAACTTGTTTCCACATAAGTATTCTGGAGTTAAGGGCCATTTACAACGGCCTCCTACAAGCGGAACATCTTCTTCGAGATCTGCCGGTACTGATCCAATCAGACAATGTAACAGCAGTAGCATACATAAACCGTCAGGGAGGAACGAAAAGCAGAGCGGCAATGGCAGAAGCCACAAGGATTTTCCGCTGGGCAGAAGAACATACAAGCGCTCTGTCAGCGACATTCATTCCAGGAGTGGACAACTGGGAAGCAGACTTCCTCAGCAGACACGATCTCCATCCAGGAGAGTGGGGCCTCCACTAAGAAGTCTTCGCAGAGATAACAAGTCGTTGGGGAGTTCCTCAAATAGACATGATGGCATCTCATCTCAAAAAGAAGCTTCAGAGATATTGTTCCAGGTCAAGGGACCCCCAAGCAATAGCAGTGGATGCACTGGTGACACCGTGGGTGTTTCAGTCGGTGTATGTATTCCCTCCACTTCCTCTAATTCCTAAAGTTCTAAAGATCATAAGAAGAACAAAGATCAGGGCGATCGTCATTGTTCCAGACTGGCCAAGGAGGGCTTGGTATCCATATCTTCAGGAATTACTCATAGGAGAACCCTGGCCTCTTCCTCCGTGCGTGTACCAGGACTTACTGCGGCTGCATTTGACGGCATGGCGGTTGAACGCAGAATACTAACCCGTAAGGGTATTCCCAGTGAAGTCATTCCCACACTTATTCAGGCCAAAAAAGGGGTAACGGCTACACATTACCACCGTATTTGGAGAAAATATATCTCTTGGTGTGAAGCCAAAGGGGCTCCTACGGAAGAGTTTCGCCTGGGGCGTTTTCTCCATTTTCTACAAGCAGGTGTGGATGCGGGCCTAAAATTAGGCTCAATTAAGGTACAGATTTCAGCCTTATCGGTTTTCTTTCAGAAACAATTGGCCTCCCTTCCAGAAGTTCAGATTTTCGTGAAAGGAGTGTTGCATATCCAACCTCCATTTGTGCCTCCGGTGGCACTTTGGGACCTTAATGTGGTGTTGCAGTACCTTCAATCACATTGGTTTGAACCTTGGCGGAAGGTGGAGTTGAAATTCCTCACTTGGAAAGTGGGGATCCTGTTGGCCTTGGCATCGGCAAGGCGGGTGTCTGAGTTAGCGGCCCTGTCTCACAAGAGCCCTTATTTGATATTCCATGAAGATAGAGCTGAGTTGAGGACACGTCAGCAATTTTTACCGAAGGTGGTTTCCTCTTTTCACATAAACTAACCTATAGTGGTACCTGTGGCTACTGACGCCTTCGTTGAATCAAAATCTCTGGATGTCGTCAGAGCTTTGAAGATTTATGTCGCCAGAACGGCTCAGATTAGGAAAACAGAGGCTCTGTTTGTCCTGTATGCTCCCAACAAGGTTGAGTGTCCTGCTTCCAAGCAGACCATTGCGCGCTGGATCTGTAACACGATTCAGCAGGCCCATTCCACAGCTGGACGGCCGTTACCGGAATCAGTGAAGTCCCATTTCAGTAGGAAGGTGGGCTCGTCCTGGGCGGCTGCCCGGGGGGTCTCGGCATTGCAACTTTGCCGAGCAGCTACTTGGTCGGGGTCAAACACTTTTGCAAAGTTCTACAAGTTGACACCTTGGCCGATGAAGACCTTAAGTTCGGTCAATCGGTGCTGCAGAGTCATTCGCACTCTTCCGCCCGTTCTAGAGCTTTGGTATAACCCCATGGTTCTAATGGTGACCCCAGCATCCTCTAGGACGTATGAGAAAATAGGATTTTAATACCTACCGGTAAATCCTTTTCTCTTAGTCCGTAGAGGATGCTGGGCGCCCGTCCCAGTGCGTACTGTATCTGCAGTTAATAGTTCTTGTTACACATATGTTGTGTTACGGTTATTGTCAGCCTGTTGCTGAAATTGTTCATGCCATTGGCTTGTGTTCTGTTGAATGCCACGTTGTGAGGCATGCTTGAGGTGTGAGCTGGTATGAATCTCACCTTAGTTAACAATAAATCCTTTCCTCTAAATGTCCGTCTCCCTGGGCACAGTTCCTATAACTGGAGTCTGGAGGAGGGGCGTAGAGGGAGGAGCCAGTTCACACCCATTCAAAGTCTTAAAGTGCCCATGTCTTCTGCGGATCCCGTCTATACCCCATGGTTCTAATGGTGACCCCAGCATCCTCTACGGACTAAGAGAAAAGGATTTACCGGTAGGTATTAAAATTCTATTTTCATTGGTTCATTAGTACTAGTTCATTAGTACTGTGGAGGAAGCAGTTTTGGGAAATGTAATTTGAAACCAAACTATTGCTTTTGGTGGTGATGTTTATGTTCTTTTTGTGATTTGTTGTTTCAGATGCGTATTTGCGTTAGTAGCTCTATATTGTTCATATTTCTTTTTTGTGTTTACAGATCTTTTGTGTGTAGATGCTATTTTGCGCTTTTTGTTTTTATGTATGTCTGGAACTCTCAAGCATACTGTATGTGACTAATAGCCTAGATAGCGTTGCCACCTTACTGCCAGATATACAGTACTGTGGAACAGTTTTAGGCAGATGTGGAAATAATGCTGCAGAGTAAGAATGCTTTAAAAAATAGAATGGTTAATAGTTTATTTCTCTAACGTCCTAAGTGGATGCTGGGGACTCCGTAAGGACCATGGGGAATAGCGGCTCCGCAGGAGACAGGGCACAAGAATAAAAGCTTTAGGATCAGGTGGTGTGCACTGGCTACTCCCCCTATGACCCTCCTCCAAGCCTCAGTTAGATTTTTGTGCCAGAACGAGAAGGGTGCAGGCTAGGTGGCTCTCCTGAGCTGCTTAGAATAAAAGTTTATTTTAGGTTTTTTATTTTCAGTGAGTCCTGCTGGCAACAGGCTCACTGCATCGTGGGACTAAGGGGAGAAGAAGCGAACTCACCTGCGTGCAGAGTGGATTGGGCTTCTTAGGCTACTGGACATTAGCTCCAGAGGGACGATCACAGGCCCAGCTTGGATGGGTCCCAGAGCCGCGCCGCCGGCCCCCTTACAGAGCCAGAAGGCAGAAGAGGTCCGGAAAATCGGCGGCAGAAGACGTCCTGTCTTCAACAAGGTAGCGCACAGCACTGCAGCTGTGCGCCATTGCTCTCAGCACACTTCACACTTCGGTCACTGAGGGTGCAGGGCGCTGGGGGGGGGGGCGCCCTGAGACGCAATAAAAACACCTTGGATGGCAAAAAATGCATCACATATAGCTCCTGGGCTATATGGATGCATTTAACCCCTGCCAGAATCCATAAAAAAGCAGAAGAAAAGTCCGCGAAAAAGGGGCGGAGCCTATCTCCTCAGCACACTGGCGCCATTTTCCCTCACAGCTCCGTTGGAGGGAAGCTCCCTGGCTCTCCCCTGCAGTCACTACACTACAGAAAGGGTTAAAAAAGAGAGGGGGGCACTAATTACGCGCAGTATTAACTATACAGCAGCTATAAGGGGAAAAACACTTATATAAGGTTATCCCTGTATATATATAGCGCTCTGGTGTGTGCTGGCAAACTCTCCCTCTGTCTCCCCAAAGGGCTAGTGGGGTCCTGTCCTCTATCAGAGCATTCCCTGTGTGTGTGCTGTATGTCGGTACTTTTGTGTCGACATGTATGAGGAGAAAAATGATGTGGAGACGGAGCAGATTGCCTGTAATAGTGATGTCACCCCCTAGGGGGTCGACACCTGAGTGGATGAACTGTTGGAAAAAAATTACGTGACAGTGTCAGCTCTGTATAAAAGACAGTGGTTGACATGAGACAGCCGGCTACTCAGCTTGTGCCTGTCCAGACGTCTCATAGGCCGTCAGGGGCTCTAAAGCGCCCGTTACCTCAGATGGCAGATATAGACGCCGACACGGATACTGACTCCAGTGTCGACGGTGAAGAGACGAATGTGACTTCCAGTAGGGCCACACGTTACATGATTGAGGCAATGAAAAATGTTTTACACATTTCTGATAATACGAGTACCACCAAAAAAGGGGTATTATGTTCGGTGAGGAAAAACTACCTGTAGTTTTCCTGAATCTGAGAAATTAAATGAGGTGTGTGATGATGCGTGGGTTTCCCCCGATAACAACTGATAATTTCTAAAATGTTATTGGCATTATATCCTTTCCCGCCAGAGGTTAGGGTGCGTTGGGAAACACCCCCTAGGGTGGATAAAGCGCTCACACGCTTGTAAGGGCTCTACCTTCGCCTGAGATGGCCGCCCTTAAGGATCCTGCTGATAGAAAGCAGGAGGGTATCCTAAAAGGTATTTACACACATACTGGTGTTATACTGCGACCAGCAATCGCCTCAGCCTGGATGTGCAGTGCTGGGTTGGCGTGGTCGGATTCCCTGACTGAAAATATTGATACCCTAGATAGGGACAGTATATTTTTGCCTATAGAGCATTTAAAAGATGCATTTCTATATATGCGTGATGCACAGCGGAATATTTGCCGACTGGCATCAAGTCTAAGCGCGTTGTCCATTTCTACCAGTAGAGGGTTATGGACACGTCAGTGGTCAGGTGATGCGTATTCCAAACGGCATTTGGAAGTATTGCTTTATTAAGGGAGGAGTTATTTGGGGTCGGTCTTTCAGACCTGGTGGCCACGGCAACAGCTGGGAATTCCACGTTTGTACCCCAGGTCGCCTCTCAACATGAGAAGACGCCGTATTATCAGGCGCAGTCTTTTCGTGGACAAGCGGGCAAAAGGTTCCTCATTTCTGCCCCGTGACAGAGGGAGAGGAAAAAGGCTGCAGAAATCAGCCAGTTCCCAGGAACAGAAACCCTCTCCCGCCTCTGCCAAGCCCTCAGTATACGCTGGGGCTTTACAAGCAGAATCAGGCACGGTGGGGGGCCCGTCTCAATGAATTTCAGCGCGCAGTGGGCTCACTCGCAAGTAGACCCCTGGATCCTTCAGGTGATATCTCAGTGGTACAAATTAGAATTCGAGACGTCTCCCCCTCGCCGTTTCCTAAAGTCGGCTTTACCGATGTCTCCTTCTGACAGGGAGACAGTTTTGGAAGCCATTCACAAGCTGTATTCCCAGCAGGTGATAATCAAGATACCCCTCCTGCAACAGGGAACGGGGTATTATTCCACACTGTTGTGGTACCGAAGCCGGACGGCTCGGTGAGACCGATTCTAAATCTAAAATCTTTGAACACTTACGTACAGAGGTTCAAATTCAAGATTGAGTCACTCAGAGCAGTGATTGCGAACCTGGAAGAAGGGGACTACATGATGTCTCGGGACATCAAGGATGCTTACCTTCATGTCAAAATTTACCCTTCTCACCAAGGGTACCTCAGGTTTATGGTACAGAACTGTCACTATCAGTTCAGACGCTGCCGTATGGATGGTACACGGCACCCCGGGTCTTTACCAAGGTAATGGCCGAAATGATGATATTCCTTCGAAGGAAGTGAATTTTAGTTATCCCTTACTTGGACAATTCCCTGATAAGGGTAAGATCCAGGGAACAGTTGGAGGTCGGTGTAGCACTATCTCAGGTAGTGTGGCGGCAGCACGATTGGATTCTCAATATTCCAAAATCGCACCTGGTTCCGACGACGTGTCTTCTGTTCCTAGGGATGATCCTGGACACAGTCCAGAAAAAGGTGTTTCTCCCGGAGGAGAAAGCCAGGGAGTTATCCGAGCTAGTCAGGAACCTCCTAAAACCGAGCCAAGTCTCAGTGCATCAATGCACAAGGGTTCTGGGTAAAATGGTGGCTTCCTACGAAGCAATCCCATTCGGCAGATTCCACGCAAGAACTTTCCAGTGGGACCTGCTGGACAAATGGTCCGGGTCGCATCTTCAGATGCATCAGCGGATAACCCTGTCACCAAGGACAAGGGTGTCCCTCCTGTGGTGGTTGCAGAGTGCTCATCTTCTAGAGGGCCGCAGATTAGGCATTCAGGACTGGGTCCTGGTGACCACGGATGCCAGCCTGCGAGGCCGGGGAGCAGTCACACAGGGAAGGAATATCCAGGGCTTATGGTCAAGCCTGGAGACATCACTTCACATAAATATCCTGAAGCTAAGGGACATTTACAATGCTCTAAGCTTAGCAAGACCTCTGCTTCAAGGTCAGCCGGTGTTGATCCAGTCGGACAACATCACGGCAGTCACCCACGTAAACAGACAGGGTGGCACAAGAAGCAGGAGGGCAATGGCAGAAGCTGCAAGGATTCTTCGCTGGGCGGAAAATCATGTGATAGCACTGTCAGCAGTATTCATTCCGGGAGTGGACAACTGGGAAGCAGACTTCCTCAGCACGACCTCCACCCGGGAGAGTGGGGACTTCACCCAGAAGTCTTCCACATGATTAAAAACTCGACAGGTATTGCGCCAGGTCCAGGGACCCTCAGGCAATAAGCTGTAGACGCTCTGGTAACACCGTGGGTGTACCAGTCAGGGTATGTGTTCCCTCCTCTGCCTCTCATACCCAAGGTACTGAGATTGATAAGATGGAGAGGAGTAAGCACTATATTCGTGGTTCCGGATTGGCCAAGAAGGACTTGGTAACCGGAACTTCAAGAGATGCTCACGGAGGATCCGTGGCCTCTACCTCTAAGAAGGGACCTGCTCCAGCAAGGACCCTGTCTGTTCCAAGACTTACCGCGGCTGCGTTTGACGGCATGGCGGTTGAACGCCGGATCCTGAAGGAAAAAAGGCATTCCGGATGAAGTCATCCCTATCCTGATCAAAGCCAGGAAGGATGTAACCGCAAAAACATTATCACCGCAATTGGCAAAAATATGTTGCGTGGTGCGAGGCCAGTAAGGCCCGACGGAGGAAATTCAACTGGGTCGATTCCTACATTTCCTGCAAACAGGAGTGTCTATGGGCCTGAAATTGGGGTCCATTAAGGTTCAAATTTCGGCCCTGTCAATTTTCTTCCAAAAAGAACTAGCTTCAGTCCCTGAAGTTCAGACGTTTGTAAAAGGGGTACTGCATATACAGCCTCCTTTTGTGCCTCCAGTGGCACTTTGGGATCTCAATGTAGTTTTGGGTTCCAAAAGTCACATTGGTTTGAACCACTTAAATCTGTGGAGTTAAAATATCTCACATGGAAAGTGGTCATGCTGTTGGCCCTGGCCTGGGCCAGGCGCGTGGCAGAATTGGCGGCTTTATCCTGAAAAAGCCCTTATCTGATTTTCCATTCGGACAGGGCGGAATTGAGGACTCGTCCTCAGTTTCTCCCCAAGGTGGTTTCAGCGTTTCACCTGAACCAACCTATTGGTGGTGCCTGCGGCTACTAGGGACTTGGAGGCCTCCAAGTTGCTAGACGTTGTCAGTGCCCTGAAAATATATGTTTCCAGGACGGCTGGAGTAAGGAAATCTGACTCGCTGTTTATCCTGTATGCACCCAACAAGCTGGGTGCTCCTGCTTCTAAGCAGACTATTGCTCGTTGGATTTGTAGTACAATTCAGCTTGCACATTCTGTGGCAGGCCTGCCACAGCCAAAAATCTGTAAATGCCCACTCCACAAGGAAGGTGGGCTCATCTTGGGCGGCTGCCCGAGGGGTCTCGGCTTTACAACTTTGCCGAGCAGCTACTTGGTCAGGAGCAAATACGTTTGTAAAATTCTACAAAATTGATATCCTGGCTGAGGAGGACCTGGAGTTCTCTCATTTGGTGCTGCAGAGTCATCCGCACTCTCCCGCCCGTTTGGGAGCTTTGGTATAATCCCCATGGTCCTTACGGAGTCCCCAGCATCCACTTAGGACGTTAGAGAAAATAAGAATTTACTTACCGATAATTCTATTTCTCATAGTCCGTAGTGGATGCTGGGCGCCCATCCCAAGTGCGGATTGTCTGCAATACTTGTACATAGTTATTGTTACAAAAATCGGGTTATTATTGTTGTGAGCCATCTTTCAGAGGCTCCTCTGTTATCATGCTGTTAACTGGGTTCAGATCACAGGTTATACGGTGTGATTGGTGTGGCTGGTATGAGTCTTACCCGGGATTCAAAATCCTTCCTTATTGTGTACGCTCGTCCGGGCACAGTATCCTAACTGAGGCTTGGAGGAGGGTCATGGGGGGAGGAGCCAGTGCACACCAGATAGTCCTAAAGCTTTCTTTAGATGTGCCCAGTCTCCTGCGGAGCCGCTATTCCCCATGGTCCTTACGGAGTCCCCAGCATCCACTACGGACTATGAGAAATAGAATTATCGGTAAGTAAATTCTTATTTTTTATCAAATAACAAAATGCAAAGTGAATGAACAGAAGTGAAATCTAAATCCAATTTGATATTTGATGTGACCACCCTTTGCCTTCAAAACAGTATCAATTCTTCTAGGTACACTTGCACACAGGTTTTAAAAAAACTCAGCAGGTAGGTTGTTCCAAACATCTTGGGGAACTAACCACCGATCTTCTGTGGATGTAGGCTTGCTCAAATCCTTCTGTCTCTTCATACAATCCCAGACAGACTTTATGTTGAGATAAGAACCGTGGGGGCCATATCATTACTTCCAGGACTCCTTGTTCTTCTTTACATTGAAGATACTTCTTGATGACGCTGGCTTTATGTTTGGGGTCACTGTCCTGCTGCAGGACACCTGCTGTCCACTTACTATACATGGCGGATCGGCGGGTGTGATCTAGCACAGTATGCATTGCTGTAGCGCTATGAAATGCTGCATACCGCAGCACACAGTTTGAGGACAGGATGCATTAAATATCCTGGCTGTTGGGATCCCAGCGCTCAGCATATCGGCGCCGGGATACCGTCACTTATTCCCACTCTTTGGGTGTTCACGCTCTATTGCGCTTGCCCCGCCGCTGGCATTCTGGCGCACGGTATATAGATACCAACCCTACAAGGACACATTCTGTACTAATTAATAACGTGTGCTCAACCATTGATTTCCTTAAAACCTGGGCTGTTAGTGTCTCTTCAGGACCCAGCTTAAGAAGCACTGTGCTAACAGATGAGGATTGTTTATGTTACCCAGGACAAAAGTACATACAGTATGCAACTTGTTAATTGAGATTTTGCTTATTCCATAATGCTATGTGCAGTGTTGTGATGAGTTCATGGATAACGTTTATTCTCAGCGTCATGTGAGTGTGGTTTCATGCTGTTCATCTGATCAGTTTCATCATGTGTCATTTTAGATTTTTTTTATTTTTGTTCACCATCGCCATATGGAATTTAACAGATAAAAGGAAGAAATTAGGGGGTCATTTTCCAAAAGGACCCTTAGCACATCTAAAGGCAAATGCTGCAGTGATTTATTTTGCAAAACACCCCAGCAGTTTCTACACTGAATTGTTCTTCCTTCCGTAAAAAAAAAATCTTTTTTTTTTACATTGTCTAACAAATGAGCCAGTGGTCTAATTGTGAATTAAGCAGCAAGGTAAATATGTTTAGTAATAGATATGTTTCCATTTTCTCATCTCTGTAGAGTACTACAGGAGTGATACGGTAAGGTAGGTCAGGAGAGAGCAGTACCCTGTTGGGTTGGTGTCTGCTGGAGAGGCATGCAGGGAATGTGCTGTGTGTACTGATTTATTAGTTATGTTTATGCAGCCGCAGTGTTTACTCCTGATGGAATTGCACCTCTGGCCACACACAATGCAGCCTGTCTCAGTGTTAGTGAAAGCATCACATTTTTTTAAGCTCCCTCCCTCTCTCGCTCTGAAAGGTTTCTCTATGCACTTCCTGCTTCGAAACAAAAGATTTGCCTATACCAGCCCTCCTAGTGCTATTAGTAGTATTATTATCAGCCTTCTGGCAGCCAATCGGAGATTGAGAAAGATGGTGACATCATGGGCTAGGGAACAGCAAGGAGGTAGCTGAAGCATCCAAGCCACTAATGTGAGCACTGGAGGTCAGGAGCTGATAAAGGATGGCAGCAGTTCTGCAGATGGACTAAACCAGGGTTTCCCTTTCATCAAGAACACTTGTATTGAAAGGGACACAGCGGATGAAGCATGCCAGGGTGTGTGTCAGGTAATGCCATGTTCTTCATTGCCACTGTATCATGCTGCAGCTGCAGCCCATGCTGCCTTATGTTCAGCAGTGTTAGTAATGGCCTGTTCTGGTCTCTCCCAATTCTGGCGCAGCCTGCAGAATGATCTGTGCAGACTTTGGTGGTTCAGATGCCATTTTATTGTAGCATTGTTAATCAGCAATTCATCTGTGCTGGAAGCGAAAGGGTAAAGATGTCTTTATTGTGTTGGTGACACAAAGAACACAAGATTGCATGGGTAAATAATCCGGTGCATTGTTATACCTGTGTACTGTTGGACTGTCTGGAGAGCTGGGTTTGTGTGTTTCTGGGGTTGTGGATCTTTGTATGTCTGGAGGGATGGGGCTGTGCAAATCTTGGAGCGACATCTGGGTATACGTAAGGATAAGTATTTCCATATAGCTGGGAAGCTGCATTTGGGGATGATAATTTGTGCATATCCATATTTATATACATTTACAGCATTCTTTCTATTTCATGGTCATTAAGGATGTTGTGACCAGTGTGTGCCACAATAATGTCACAAGAACTAGACTGAGGTTTAATTATGCTTTCTGTAAGTCACAGAGATGCCTGCCTGTCTACAAGCCTATTCTGTGATTCATGTGTCATTGTCATACTGTAAATTGGAAAGATACAGATTAAGAAATGATGGTTCTGTATCCAAAAGAGCTTGCAATCTTTGCCATCTGCAGTGTGACTCTCTGCGGGTGAGGGCAGTAAATGTACTTTGCATATATTATTCTCTACCCCTTTTGTGCCTCCATTAAAGACACCTGCTCTTCTGTTTGTGTGGCTGGGGAGCTCAGTAATAGGCCCCCATATGCATATTAGCCTTTGTGCAAGCACTGCTCCTTGGTCTACTGCTTAGGCTGTCATTATACATACACTCCCTCTCTGTCACCAACCTGCTGAGGGACAGGATTTTAGCACTGACAGTCACTGTCCTTGTATAGCTGGGACAATCCTGCCGGTTCTAAGGCCATCTGTAACACTTTCTGTTCCATGAATACACACATTCCTCTTCTTCTAATAATAATTATAAAAAATATTGAAAGATTTTCTCACAAAACATGCAATAAAACTTCTGCTTTTTTTGTTATTGTCTTTTTGTTGTTGTATGTTATTAGGAACATGAACATAAGACTTGTTTTATATTATACTGTACATAATAAACTGTTTAAGACACAGCATGTGATAAATAATGGTTCTCCCATAATGTAGAAAGTGACACACACTCCCATTATATATTAACATGACCTTTTTTGCATTGAAATGTGTCTTATAGAAGAAGGGATACTGCTTTTAGAACATCTAGTATTTATATGTGTGGTATACAGTATAACTGGTAAAAAATAATACTTCTTTCTGCACTTTGTCTCATACACAGTGGTAATGTTTGGTTAGCCTTCCTGCTCAGCATATATCACTGCCTAAAGTCACTTTATATGAGCCCATATGGGATGTTCAATAAAAGTAGGACTACCTGGCTAATAAATAATTTGCTATAAATAAATGTTTGAGAAACAGAATGACATTTTTAAGAAACCGGTTTACATAAAGAGAAGGACACTGATCTTGATGTTATGGGTTACCAGTAGCATAATTAGCCAAATTTTAGTACAACATCCATGACAACACTTATAAGACACCACATAATTAGCTTGAATTGGACAGTGTCTTTGTAGAGATAGATGACATCAAGTCTCCATGGGGCCCTGGGTATCACACTGGTTTGGGCCATCTACCCAATCTATTAGTAAAAAAAAGTAAGAATATATATATATATATATATATATATATATATATTTTTTTTTTTTTAGATATATATATATATATATATATATATATATTTCTAGAGAGAGAAAGAGAGATTGTCAAGTATTGCACACATATAAATAACATATTATCATGGGTGCTTGGTTATAATGAACATGTACAACATTCCAGTAACACCAGAAAAAAAGCAGCACACCAAATTACAGATAAAAAGTTATTATAAGCTATAGAGCAGCACCAGTAGGAAATCCTTCACTTACAAAAGTATACAGTAATGTGCATAAGCAGCTTGAATATCTATCAGACATCACAGAGAACATGCATTTAGTAGCAACATTTAGCTGACTGCTGTCTTGGTGCTCACACGCACCTTCATCGTGGTGAGTGGGAGGTGCAGATTCATGGGACATCTGGCAGGGATGGGTGGGGTGCTTAGGTGCCAATTTATGGGAACTCCAGCATGGGGGAGTGAGAGATGAAGATTTGCGAGACCTCCAGCAGGGGTGCTTGCAGGGTTTGGGTATGATGGGAGGTGCAGAGGATGGTTATGGATTCATGGTTGGTGCTGGGAGAAAGTCTGTGCCCAGCCATGTCTGCCAGCCTGTTAGATCTGTGAGCGAGGGACCTTCACTACATAGAAATAGGCCTGTCATGTAATAGATATTAAGAATTTGTTAATGTAGTTTGGTTTGGACATTGAACTGTTGCCAGCCATTTACCTGTACTGAGTGTCTTCAAAGGTTGAACCACAAATTACTAGAGGGTTCAGCATCCTAAGATTCATCAGCTTCGGGGGTATCGCGTTGCCTATATTTATAATTCATATTTTACATTACTGCAGGAAATAGTGTAACGTGCACCTGTCACCTACACAGTGACAGCGGCATTTTTGTGTGATGAACCAATATTTAGAACAATTAACCTGTCAGCTCCCTTAATACTTATCTGGGGCAGTTCGGATGGTGTAGTGGTTAGCATACAGCCTCGCCTCACCATGACCATAACTGTGTAGCGTTTGTATATTTTGCATGTGCTTGCATGGGTTTCTTCCGGGTGCTTTGGTTTCCTCCCAAAATCCAAAAATATACTGGTAAGTTAATTGGCGCCCGTCAAGTGTTTCTTATCTGCCGTCACATTCTATTTCTGTGTTAAAGGGCCACAGTGGTGTCACTGGCTCCTAGTGATTATCAAAAGACTCATGGATATTGGACTGTACCACATAATGGCTGCATTTGCTGGGTGCCGGCTGTGGCATGACCATCACAAGTAGAGCTTCCATTAACATATCAATTACATTTCAAATAGGAATATGTCTGCTGTTATCTGTTGCCTTATATTTTTACAAACCTCTTACAATAATGATTATTAATTACGTTTGCACAATTAGCATGTTGTGGCATGGCCGTAACTAGGTGTGTGTGGAGTGTGCCACTGCACATAGCGCTGCAGAATAGGTGGCGCTGTTGGCAGCAATTGTCAATTATCTGTTTTAATTACTTTCACTTGTAGCTTACCCCCTTTTTTGAAGTTCAGCATCTTCTGACCACCCCTGTCGCCTTCCTCCACCCCTTCCGTCCCTAATACCAATACAACATTCCTGAACTTAACTTGAGAGCTCTTAGTTATTCAGTCACACTATCCTTTATTACAGCTCAAGATGCTGATATACCCGGGATTCTTACCCACTGCATGTGGCATTGCAGACAAACACTCTATTCATAGAGCTATCTGCCCTTACAAAACTATTTGAATTTTTCACGTACTTAAGTTATCAATGAGTTGGATGTAACTGTTAACATTTTAAAAGTAATCAGCAACTTAGTAGTTCTTCCAACACACCCATGAGGTGGCTGCCTAATGTTGTTGTTTTTTTTTTTGGGGGGGGGGGGGGGGGGGCTGGGGGGGTTGTAGCCAGTAGCCCTAATCCCCAGCTTTCCTTTCTGTTTAGTTATAATGGGTTATATTTTTCTGTGCATGTAACTCTCAAATTTTAGACAGCTTTATTTTTATACTGCAATTTAGATTTCAGTTTGAACACATCCCACCCACATCTAAATCTGTCTCAACATGTTACATCTGCCTCACCTGCAATGCCACATGGTTTAGCCCAGTTGCTTGCTTTTTGGCTTTACTTACAAACATGAATCAGGCCCTTTGTGTAGTCCTACAAATTGCCTGCACAAATAGTGTTGGCTGTAATCTTGCCAGTTCTGATGTGTGTCACCTCAGAGAAGGGAGAAAGCAGTGACTGTAATATTGTACTGTATGTTCTGTAAGTGTAGATTTACAGATTTATTTAAAGAAAAATGTTTCAATTACGTATTTATTTATTTTTCAGAAAACAAACTATGTTTGAAACTCGATTATATAATATATATATATATATATATATATATATATATATATATATATATATAAAATACCTTGGAGAGGGCGGCACTCAAAGACTTGGCAAAAGGATGTGAATAAACAAAACCCCGCAGGGCAACCTTTATTGTGACGTTTCGGGGACTAGCCCCTTCCTCAGACAACACTCGTGGTCAAAAAACAGTGCTTAAATACACAAGATCATTAAGTGAGACAACTTACCCTCCTCCTCAGTTTCTGGGTGGTAACTAAGCGTTTACCGGGAGTGTGCTAAAAAACGCAGGCATGTCAGGGGAAAACACGGGAGTGTCTGGAGAAACGGGGGAGTGGCTGGCCGAACGCAGGGCGTGTTTGTGACGTCAAACCAGGAACTAAACGTACTGAGCTGATCGCAATCTAGGAGTAGGTCTGGAGCTACTCAGAAACTGCAAATAATTATTTAGTAGCAGTTCTGCTAATCTTTCGTTCGCTATTCTGCTAAGCTAAGATACACTCCCAGTGGGCGGTGGCCTAGCGTGCGCTATGCTGCTAAAAGCAGCTAGCGAGCGAACAACTCGGAATGACCACCTATATACTGTATGTGTTATGGATTTTTCTGTAGTTTAGAATATTTGCATCTTGGGGATTGACCCAAGTCTAAATATGAAAATCAGGTGTTTCTTATACACCTTATACCCATAGCCCAGGCATGTCCAAATTGCGGCCCTCCAGCTGTTGAGAAACTACACATCCCAGCATGCCCTGACACAGCTTTAGCATTCTCTGACAGCAAAACTGTGTCAGGGCATGCTGGGATATGTAGTTTCACAACAGCTGGAGGGCCGCAGTTTGGACATGCCTACCCATAGCCTGAAGTTAAAAGTCCAGTTGTAAAGCGCAACGGAATTTGCTGCGCTGTATAAGAAACTGTTAATAAATACAATAAATAAATAATAAGTTAATACAGTATTTTTTATAATTTTGTGCACGAATCAAAGTTTGTCTAGACTGAACCATCAGAAAGCATAGGTGTCACTAGCTCAGCCATCCATGTGGGAAGTCTGTGGTAGTTGGGCATTCCATCATTCGTGACACTGAATTTATATGCTACCGATAAGCATTTATTATCTCACATTTATTCACAGCTACAGTAAATACTAAACAGTAAAAAATTTGACATGCCTTTAATATAGTGAATAACATCATGTGTTCAGGGTAACTAAGCAGCACAGTAGCATAACCAGAATACCTGTATCACATGTTACAGCAACAAACAACGGCAGGCTTACAGTCTACACCTGAGCTGTTTTGATGAAAAGGTTACTGTACAGTTTATTTTATTTTTTAGGTGGGAAGAAACTTCAGAAGCAGTTGAGGGATTTTTTGTGGGTGTGCCTGAGTGTGTGAATCTGGGTGTGCGTGGAAAAGATATATTGCAGCTAAAGGGGACTGGTCGAGTCTTTTTTTTCTTTAGGCATGCTGAATAAACTTGTGCGCCTGGGTTTTGACTGCAACCCATCACCTGAGGTCAGCTGTGGGTGATTTCCCAGGTTCCCTGATGTTAGACCTGAATGGACACGGTTGGGCACAACTTCTGTGTTGGATGGAGTCTGATAAGACTGTCATCATTATCTCTTGCCGCCCATAAGCTCATCTCCGCATTTACCGAAGGGAAGCTTTGAAAACAAGTGAGCAAGTATGACTTATTCTGTAGCTCTTTACAGAGTGAAGCTTGCAATCAATATTTACTACTACATTGCAACTAAAATGCATTTTCAGCAAAAAGAAAAAAAAGATGCCCAGCACTAGAGGTCTCACAGGATCTTATGCTCCGAGTGGCTGCAGCAGGAAGCAGTAAGTTTCCCATCGGTCAGGATACCGATGCTGGAATCACAACTGCAAAGGGAAACCTGGTGGTCGGAATCCCGAACGGGACCGCCCGAGGGGGAATAAATTAGTGTCGAGTGAAGCTCCCCACTGGGCCCGAATCGTGGCGAGCCCGTGTGGGGACACAATGCGCTCGCCGTCGGGACTCTGGCGTCGGTTTTATGAATCCATACTGAATCCGCTGCAGCAATGATGTATGAAGACATATTTGTATTAATGGTCCAGAAGTCTGCACAGTTTACGCATGTGATGTGACACCATGTGTCATGTGACTACCATGGGAACCACAGTCACATGGCACATGATGTAACGAGGCTTTGGAAATCCTGCACAGTACTCCTTCTCCCTACAGAATCTGAGTCTGTGAATGGCAGACATACTTGCCAGACCCCGAGAGACTTTAAAAATGAGAATAAGTATACGTATAAGAAACAGATTTGAGAGTCTCACAGAACCTGACATGCCAATAGGGGCTGTTTGGCATGACTGCAGCAAATATGTATGAGGACACATCTGTAACCCTTAAAAAGAAAGATACTTCAGAGTTGTCCTGGTTGCAAAGAAAACATTTTATTTAAATTAGGATAGGGAATTGAAACATTGTTTTTTAATAGATTAAATGATGTTTCTGACCTGAAATTTGCCTGCAGCAATTTGATTGGAGCTGGAATGCATAGTTACAAAGCTGCATTTATCTGAGCCCGTCAGCCCTGGGATCTGCTTAACGCATTTGCTTCTACTTCTTTCACAGCTCAGAGATTCCTACACCGACTCTTGCTTTGTTTCCAGTGACAATTTCCTGAGTGGCAATATCGGACCCCATCCATGCAGAGGTCTTGTTACTAAACAAGACAAAATAGATAGATAATGGTTGTATGGCTGCCATTGACTTTTACAGAGTCCAACTAATCCACTGGCTGGCAGTGAGAGTCTGTGTGAGCGCAGGGGCTGCAATAGCTCAGAACCAGAATGGTGTTCCTGCCAAGTCTTCATGAAAAAAGGAAACAGTCATTTCAGCTGGAGTGTTTGATTCATTGGCAAGAGTTGGATCAGTGCTTTAGAAGACTCTGCAAAAATTGGGGATATGATATGATTTACATTACATTTCTCTTTAAAATAAGATTTACTGTAGAATCATTGTAGCTTTGTGCAGTAATATGTAAGCTCTTAGGGTCACTGGGGCAGATGTATTAACCTGGAGAAGGCATAAGGAAGTGATAAACCAGTGATATGTGCAAGGTGATAAAGGCACCAGCCAATCAGCTCCTAGCTGTTAATTTACATATTGGAGCTGATTGGCTGGTGCCTTTATCACCTTGCACATATCACTGGTTTATCACTTCCTTATGCCTTCTCCAGGTTAATACATCTGCCCCACTGTAGCTTATGCTGTATTTTCTGTTGAGTGCTTGCCCTTGCTGTGTGTGGTGAGGAGAGCTCTGTAGAAAGATGTCAGTATGGAAATCAAATATGATATCTATCGATGCTTCATTCTTACTGCAGTCCTCCACCGTTACTTGAACTGTAGCAACTCCATATACAGGATTCCAACATTCCTCTAGATACGCTGCTTGTCATCATTGTTATCTTGCTGCAGAAGACAGGAGAGCTCTCTTAATCCCACTCAAGGGTGTATTGGCCATAGGGCTCATGAGGAATATTCCCGGTAGACCGATGTGTCTGTGGGGCCTGTTTTGTGTGTTGTCATGTGGCCCCACCCCCTCATGACAAGCAACTCACAGACTCCGCTGCATTGTCCCCATTCATTCTGTTATTCCATCTCTGCAGTACAGCGACTCTGCCATCCAGTGATGCTGCCATGGCTACACAGTATGTTATACCTCTTGTGCTGCCCATCTTGGGCCACGTCTACAAAATTTACAAACTATATTTTGTATAGCCCATGGGGCAGATGTATCAAGCCTAGAGAGAGGACAAGTGGAAAAGTTGGTCATAGCAACCAATCAGCTTAAGACACCATTATCAAGTACAAATGATACAGTAGATACAAGCTAATAGATTGCTATGGGTAGCTTCTCCTTGTACTGACCTCCACTCATTAGGAGGCTTGCTTCATCTTCGTATTCTGAATAGAGAGGGACCCAGAGGTTATCTCTAAAAAAACCTATAACACTGGAAAACACACACCACTACTACTGTTTCTCCTAATCGAACCCACTCAATTTGATGGCTTTACCAAACATGGAGAACAACAACAATTTCACCAGTCTTCTCCAAGAAGGCTGTCCGAAATTGTCAGCTATGTCAAATTCCAGGCCTAGGTGCAAGATGACAGTCATGAACGTGTGGTACAATTCAGCACTCCCACAAAGATCATTTTTTTCCGTAGTATAGCAATCCAAGTTCCTTAAAGGAACACACACACTTGGTGTTTTTGCCCAGCGTGTATGCACAGCGACGATCACTGACATCGCTGGGCTGAAAAGCGCTCAGTGCATACACACTGAGAGCTTTTCCCCCCTGCCCAGCGATGTCAGCGGGGGTGAACGGCTTACCATAGCAGGACGCAATGGAAAGCCGTTCACCCCGCCGTTCATCTGCTGGTGATACCAGAAAATGAACGGCGGCTGCCAGCGATGGCAAAAGCAGCAACAAGGTAACCAAACCTGGTTTTAAAGAAATAATCACCCTACACTGTCTGGAGCACTCAGGGACTTCCCTGCTTCTATGACAAGAAGATGAATAGCTTCTGTCTCTTTTGAACTTTCCTAATATGTGCGGTCCTTGCAAGATGATAATTTTCTTCAATTAAGATACAGTATCTGTAGTCTCAGATGAAAGACGGAGTGGCAGTGGGCTTATTTTGGAGCTGAGTAACACGATTGGGGTTTATTTGCTAAGCGGCAACTTGTAAAAGCACCCACTACCTGATGCTTTTCAGCTTCTTTATGCCCAAAATATAAAAGGGAAATGCTTTTAGAAGCAAATTGTGGGGTGTTTTGTTATTAAAAGTAGTGCCTTTTTACATTTCGGGCTTAAGCACACCAGCAGCTAAATAAACCCTCATATGTTATATTTAAATAACTCATGACTAGTCCCACTACCACATGTCTTCTCCTACATGCAGTCCTCACAGCAGGCAGCCATAGAAAGCTACCTACAGTAGATGAGGTAAATATGGAGCATGGAGGAAAGAGTAGCACAACCTGCTCTTTCCCCTTGTTTGCCTTAATAAATAGGTCCCAGCAGGCTTTTGGATTTGTCATCTTTACTCTAAAATTTTCTACGGCTCCATATATCTGGATCATTCGCAGCTGGCCACGTTCCCTGGGTGTTGGATGTTATTTGGGATAACATGGATGTGGTGTAAAAAGACTCTTGGCCTGTCGTTTGGTCAGTTGCAACATGTTAGCGTGTACCTTGAAAAACCTATCGTTAAGATTGTTCCTAATACATCTAGTCTTAGCTGTCAACATCCATCTGGATGATACACTCTGTAGATATTTCAGAATTGCAAATTGGCCACGTTGCAGTGGATAGGCAGTGTTGACACCACTTTGTTCATGGGTTTACACAGGAAGGTGGTAGCAGGTCTGGAGAAGCAGAGAGGGCTGCATAGGGATAGGTGAGGAGTTGGGTGGACTGAAGGTGTGTGTATGGAGAGTTGTAGTGGTGGGTCATATATTGCAGAGAAGTCCAAACATTAGATTTTATTTTGTGGCATGAAATTAAAGATGTTATATGAAGGAGTAGAGAGGACGCTAACAGGCATCTCTTGCCACTCTTGGAGATATCTGTCCAATATCACTCATGAAAAGGAATTGTTGCACCATCTTAGACATTGTTGTGTACTGGTCTGGTCAGACACTTTTAATGGGATCTGCAGTTTCATATTGCTCTACTGTGGAAAATAATTTATGCAATAAATGAGGCTACACCAAGCTATATTTTGGAAGAAAAGCAGCATTTATTGTAATCATAAAAGGCTATGATTCTAATGTAGAAGCAAGTTGGACTTTGCACTGTGCACTTCCTAGATATTTTTCCATCTTTCCACGTCTGGGTATCCCTGTGACAGCTGTCTCCCAGGAGCGTAAGCATACACATTGATGTGCGCTGTGCAGACCATTCAAGTGCACTGGTTCAAAACCAAAGTGGCGATACAAACTTTGTCTCTCGGTGTCAATATACCCATTGTTTTGATGGATAGCTGCTGTGGTGCACTTAATACTCGGCAGCCTATATTTCATGCTTAGAAACAACAGAATGAAGCCATAAATCTTCTCTTTTCTGTATATTTGGACAATATCATTACTCCTTAGACATACAAGTAATAATGAAGTCACTAAATACCACACATCTTCCCTTGATCTACAAACACAATCAGATAACCCCCTCTGCTTTATTAAGGTCTCTGTGTAATCAGCTAGTTCCAAAATGTGTCTCAGGCAGAAGAAGACAAAGACACTGGACAGACACATTTGAATTGACTATAAACCTGCAACATCTGCCATATTGATCAGTGACCTGCTGCAACTGTGTCCCATTATGGAGCCTTTATCTAGAGCCTTGCTGTTCCTCCTTATTTCTGACAATGACAATGGGACTAGATGTTCCTGGTTCTTTATCCTCATCACTGGGAAACAGTTACCCATGCATTCAACTGATGGCAGGAATAAGATGTTTTCCATACAGTATTTTACTGAATGGAGACTTCGGTGAACAGATGGTTGTCCTTAATCTGAAGCTGTAAAGATGTGGTTTACCAAATCTTGCTTTTCATTTTCCCCAAATATAAGAAGCATAATTTTTACATCAACAATCAAAAGGAGTGAAGTACTCCCACACATATAGAAAAGATTACTAATTTGGGCACTTGTAAAGGACTGTCATTTAAATCAAATATCTATGTGAAGTCAATGAAACAAAGCTTTGTAAAACAACATATAACAAAAGGAGAAATTTGAACATGTCCAGATTTATTTTTTGCCAACTTGTTCATTTGTGACAACCCCCTCCACTCCTCTCCAATACCAAAGTGGTTCATGGTCCACTAGTAATTTGAATACTAAAATGATGAAACACCTTGGCAGTCAGACATCTCTTTCATATATTCTGCCCTGGGGTAAGTGGAGCTTACAATCTATATTCCCTACCACTTATATTCTGCCCTGGGGTAAGTGGAGCTTACAATCTATATTCCCTACCACTTATAATAATAAGAATTATTTTATTTGTATAGCGCTCTTTCTCCAACAGTACTCAAGGCGCTTTACAGACTTCAAAAACAATGTATATAATACATAAGATTTAAGTAATACAGCAATACACAAACCACACAGACATAAAAAAGAAAATGTACAACGCAAAATAAGCACAGTGCAGGGTTGGTGCAGACATTTCGGGTAATAACTTCCATAGGTTGTATATCTCACCCTCACAAGGTACCAGGTGCAGCAGCCATCTTGGGCGCACTGCGTATGATTACCTCTGGTGGAATAAGTTATCCCTTATCCCTAGAAGAGATGACACAAAATGGGGTGATTGCAACTTCCTAACGCTAAGAGTAGGGTCCCAATAAAACTCAGGTCTATGTATTGTTCATCTCATCCACAAGCGTACCAGATGAGGCAGCCATGTTGGGTGCCCTACAAAGATAACACTGTGGGAGGCGAGCCATAGAAAGACCTGAGGCATTTATGGAAAACTGACACTTGTTTAGTAGTATGAGATACCCTGCACTGAAAGATACATATAAAGAACACCCTGTCTAAGAGGAACCATCAGAGGCAACCATCTGTGGTGCCCTACATAGGTTGCTGCTGGCAGGGTGTGCAGTCGGTGGAGGTACACATTACAGGATTATTACACGGTGAGGCAGAAGTGTGCTGTAAAACAAACAAAAAAACAACATAGTAAAAACACATGTAGGTAACCAACAGGAAAAGGAAAATTGAGATAGCATATTATCTTGATGGGTTTAACATGAAATACCTACAATCAAATCCCGACGGTCAAAATCCCGACAACAATTGACTGAAGATCAAAATCCTGACAAGGTCAAAATACAGATATTTAAAATACCGACAAAGTCAAAATACCGACATTTAAAATGTCAACAGGTCAAAAAGTCGACAAAAGTTTTTAATTCTTTTTGGTGTGTATGTCGACATAGTTCTACATGGACACCGTATAAGTGTAACGCGTCCCCTCGCATGGCTCACTGCACTCGCCATGCTGCGCTCGGCACACTATTATATTCCCCCTCCAAGTCCACTGGGATGGTAAAGTATGAACAAGTCGGTTTCAATGGAATAATCATGAAAAACTCATGTCGACTTTTTGACTTGTCAACATTTTAAATGTCTGTATTTTGACCATGTCGGGATTTTGATTGTAGGTAAATTGACCGCATCCCATTCTGATTAAGTATATACTCTTATTTATGTCCTGGTCTCATGGGAGCAGTACGGTGGGTGTGAGAATGTGGGGAGCACACTTATGTCCAATAGAAATGTTCCCGCTGATCCTGGTTTTGATGTTCTGCCCCCTCAGCTTCCTGCTCACCTTGAGGAGTAGGCGTGGGGGGCAGTCCTGATGTTCAAAGCAGGCGAACTAGTAGGAAAACAGTTATCTTAAATACTACACATAATATCAGCTGGCATAGGGGGAAGTATGTTGTTTAGTAATCTCATTAACAGAGAGGGTGTTGCATTTCAGTTAGGGTCACCGTTGTAGACAGACAAACTTTCTTGGGGTGCGTAAAGTGCAGCCAAAGAGATGAAAAACTCAGATACAGTATAAAACGTGAAAAATTTTTTTTTACCTGTGAATAATTTTTTTTTATTAGGAGCAAGTTACATAGTAACATAGTAATTGAGGTTGAATAGAGGCAAATTGCCCATCGTGTTCAACCTGTATTAAGTTGTGATGATTCTACATACCCGCTGAATAATGTTTATGACTATAACTCATGTTACACCCGAATTAACCACGTTTATATTTTAAATATTATAACCTTGTATATCATTTTCATTCAGAAATGTATCCATTCCTTTTTTAAATCCAATTACATGGTCCGCCATTACCACCTTCCCTGGCAGAGATTTCCACATCCTAATTGCCCTAACAGTGAAGAACCCTTTCCTCCGTTGCGTTCGGAACTTTCCGAAATCTACACAGATAGTGCTTGGTGGAAACTAAACCCAGGATAACCATTGAGCCATTGCACTGCTGCTAAATAAATTATTTACTATTACCAAAATAAGTTACACAAACATGACTTAATGGCATATTCGTTCAGGCTTTGTTCTTTGTGGACCTACTGTAGATGTAAATCCACAGCTTCTTTACTTTTGCTATATAAAATGTGTTTTTCAGTTCAGTATACTTTTAGTTGTTGGTTGCAAACCTTTATACTCTCAGTTGCTCTCATCTTCATTTTCTAATTTAATCTTGATAATTATTTTTACATTGCACCTCTTACATGATCCTCAACAATATTGTCTACAATTACTTATCTACCTAAGTGATCTCCATGGCTTTCAGTCCTGCTGCTTCCACACTTCCTGATGTTGTGCGCTGATTTATATCTCCTCAGTCGTCACAGGCAAAGGGGATTGTGCTGAGAACAGGCTGATAGAGATGTTACAAAGCCTTTCTGTTCACTACAGCTGTAAGCTATACAGGCTGACTTTTCAATGGCACTGAGATTCTGGTGGTGGTGCAGTTGGTAAGAGTGGGGGGGCAGTGCACAGTGGATCACATCATCATTGCCCTATACAATTAGGCAATTTGCTGGGGAAGTGGGCGGGATTCGGGAGGCTGGTCTCCTCTATGCCAGGGAGGGGATACGGTTGTTAGGTCGACACAACTTAGGTCGACCACTAAAGGTCAACATGCATTAGGTCGACAGGGACACTAGGTCGACATGTACTAGGTCAAAAGGTCGACATGAGATTTTCACTTTTATTTTTAATATTTGGACTTTTTCATACTTTACAATCCACGTGGACTACAATTGGGAACGGTAACGAGGAACCTTGCCTAAAGCATGGTGAGCGAAGTGAGCCATGCAAGGGGACACGGTGCACTAATTGGGGTTCCCCGTCACTTTACGAAGAAAACGACACCAAAAAAAGTCCAAAAACCCATGTTGACCTTTTGACCTGTCGATCTAGTACATGTCGACCTAATTACCATGTAGACCTAGTATGCATGTCGACCTTCAGTGGTCGACCTAATGACTGTCGACCTAAGTTGAGTCGACCCAACGACCCATAACCTCACGGAGTACTTTCCGAAATTCATGAGTTCCCCAGGCATTCTGGGAGAAGGTACAAGTACAGATGTGCCCTGATACGTCTTGCCTTAATACGCCACGTAGCAGGAGATGCCTGGCGTGAGTGAGTTGACAGGTCCCTTCAACTCTGTTAGCGTTGGGCAACTTTTTTTGCGGGAAATGTGTCCTATTTGCATTGCTATAGTATGCACAAGCAGACTCTGCTGATTAAAATGATATGCTGCATATATGCCTATGCCTATATTATCTGTGCATCTGCAGCTATAACTGCATACAGCATGTTTCTAGGAAAACATTAACGTAGTGGTTCTCAAACTTTGTGCCGTGGCACCCTGGCACTTGTATGGGTGCCTTGGATTGGTAGTCCAGGATAAATTCAAATTATTTATGGTCTATGTGATAGCCAAAACCAACGCTGGACAAACAGAAGTGAATCCTGCCCCCTCACCACACAACCTGTAATATGTATGACATATGAACACAATTTAATAAAAAAAAAAAAAAATCCCTAAATTTATCAATTAGAAACGATTGGCCTAGGGGTGTCGTAAAAAAAAAAATTCTGATACTCTAGGGTGCAGTGATTCAAAAAAGTTTGGGAACTACTGCTGTAACGTATCAATTCGTATGCAGATACAGCCACGGTTGCACATAGTATATAGGCATGCCGCATATCATTTTAATCAGCATAAACTCATTGTGCCTCCTATTAACATTGTGTTGTGAAGAAGATGTATTTTAATGTAAAAAGTTGCACGTAAAGACGCTCCGGCGCTACCGAGTCGCACCACAGCATGGCATGACTATAAGGGATGTTTACCGTGCCAGGAAACTAGATGTAACTGAACGCTGCTGTATGCCCCAATTACACACTGGTAGGTCAATTGGATTCTGAAATATTTAATGTATGTGTGTGTATTTGTGTCTGTATGGTTTGGAATATAGAGTACAAGCTATATCGTGTTAGACAGAAGGAGACTAAGAAGGTAATCAGATGTGCAAGGGCAAAAGTTGAGGAGAAAATGGCCCAGTTAGTGGGTAAAAGAGGTAAAACTTTTATTAGGTATACAAGCGAAAGGAGAAAAACAAAAGGCGGAAAAATAAAACTTAAGACAGAGACTCGGAGTCTTGTTGAAGGTGACAATGTAATAGCAGATTATCTCAATAATTTTTTTTGCTCAGCGGGGGTCATTCCGAGTTGATCGCTCGCTAGCTACTTTTAGCAGTCGTGCAAACGCTAAGCCTCCACCCTCTGGGAGTGTATCTTAGCTTAGCAGAAGTATGAACGAAAGGATCGCAGAGCGACTACAAAAAAAAATTGTGCAGTTTCAGGGTAGCTCCAGACCTACTCAGCGCTTGCGATCACTTCAGACTGTTCAGTTCCGGATTTGACGTCACAAACACGCCCTGCATTCGCCCAGCCACGCCTGCGTTTTTCCTGGCACGCCTGCGTTTTTTTGAACACTCTCTGAAAACGGTCAGTTGACACCCAGAAACGCCCACTTCATGTCAATCACTCTGCGGCGAGCAGTGCGACTGAAAAGCTTTGCTAGACCTTGTGTAAAACTGCATCGACCGTTGTGAAAGTTCATTGTGCGTGCGCATTGCGCCGCATACGCATGCACAGAAGTGCCGTTTTTTTTTTTGCATCATGCTGCGCAGCGAACATTTTCAGCTAGCGATCAACTCGGAATGACCCCCAGTATTCACTACTAAGAGAGGGGAAGGGGCCACAGTTAAGTTAAAGGATATTCAGGAAACTGAAACAAGTACATTTACAGAGAAGGTCGTAACAGAACTCTCAAAGCTGAAAGTGGACAAATCTATGGGGCCAGATGGGATACATCCAAGGATACTAAAAGAACTAAAAGAGGTGCTGGTAGCACAATTAACAGAATTATTCAACCAGTCATTAGCTACAGGGGTAATTCCAGAGGACTGGAAAAGAGTGAGCGTAGTGAGCAAGGAAGAGGCAAACAACTACAGACCAGTGAGTCTTACATCAGTAGTAGGGTAATTGATGGAAACACTCTTAAAAAAAAAAAGTTGTAGATTATCTCAAATCCAGCAATTTATAGGATCCCAAACAGCATGGATTCACAGGGGAAGATCATGTCAAACAAACCTTATTGACTTTTTTGACTGTGTGACTAAAGTGATGGATAAAGGTGGAGCCATGGGTATAGTTTATCTAGACTTTAGAAAGGCTTTTGACACTGTCCCACATTGCAGACTGCTAAATAAACTCGAAAGCTTGGGATTGGATACTAAGATTCTTGAATGGATAAGATCTTGGTTGCAGGATAGAAAACAGAGGGGTGTAGTAAATGGAGTGCATTCACAGGAGGGAATTGTTACCAGTGGAGTACCCCAGGGATCTGTGCTTGGACCAGTGCTTTTTAATATCTTTATATCTTTGTTGATGACATTGCAAATGGCATTAAAGGGAAAGTATGTCTTTTTGCAGATGACACAAAGGTATGCAACAGGGTAGACACACCAGGTGGGGTAAAACAAATGATTGACGGTCTAGGTAGACTAGAGGAATGGTCAAAAGTGTGGCAATTAGTTTAATGCCAAAAAATGCAAAATCATGCACTTTAGTCTCAAAAATGCAAAGGCTAAATATACTTATTAATGACACTATACTGGAAACTACTGAGGAGGAAAGGGATCTAGGAGTCACTGTTTCAGGTGACTTAAAGGCAGGTAAGCAATGTAACAAAGCAATGAGGAAGGCTAGTCAGATGCTTGGCTGCATTGGGAGAGGAATCAGCAGCAGAAAGAAGTAATAATGCCTCAGTATAGGTCATTGGTATGGCCTCATCTAGAATACTGTGTTCAGTTCTGGAGGCCATATCTTCAAAAGGATAGTAATACATTAGAGACTGACAAAGAAGGGCAACTAAAATGGTGCATGGCCTACATCACAAAACATACCCAGAAAGACTAAGAAATCTCAATATGTATAATTTGGAGCAGAGAAGGGAAAAGGGACATGATAGAAACTTTCAAATATATCAAGTGTTTTAACAAAGTCCAATGAAGAGAACCAACAGGATGTGAGAACATGCACTGAGATTTGAGGGAGGTAGGACATTTGAGGAAAAATGACTATACAGAAAGGGTAGTGGATAATTGGAATAGCCTCCCATCAGAGCTGGTAGAGGCTAAGACAGTAGAGCAATTTTAAACATGCATGGGATAGACATAAGGATATCCTTACAAAGAAATAAGGATCAAATAAGGTTTGAGATAAAAATATGGTAAACAAAGGAGCAGACTAGATGGGCCAAGTGGTTCTTATCTGCCGTCAAATTCTGTGTTTCTAGGACAGGAATTAAATGTTCTCTGTTTTATATTGTGTGATATATAGGGCTATATAAATCTTAATAATCATATGAACAGTTTAAATCACAAATATAATTGAAAATTAGCAAAATAATATCAATTTGTACAGGTAACAATGATTTATGTTAAACAAATATGCCTAATTTTACAGGGACTGCACCTTTAAGCAGATTTTAAAACATTTTTCAATATTAATTAAATTGTAAACAGCCAAGCTATTTCATGTGTAATTAGTGATATTTTTAGCCTGTTAAAGGGCTTGTTTCCTGGATAGGGATTGTAACAAAGGAGGTACCAGACTGGATAACAATTCACACATTACAGTAACAGAACTGTCATGTCACATGATCTTGAGGAGTAACACTACCCAAAATAACAATGTTAGCACTGCAGCTCTGCAAGTACATAGTGTTTAACTTGAGCTTTATAATTTTTATATTAAGATTTCAGTGAAATGCTTTAGGTGTGTTATAGTCATTAAGCAAGTTTTCACTTTATTACAAAGTATAATTTTATATAGCAAAATTTTTAAGGGGCCTTAGCAGTATTCATTTTATCCCAATAGTACTGTCCCAGGTCACATTATGCCACATTGTAGTGCCTTAGGTCACATTATACCACATTGTAGTACATCAGGTCACATTATGCCACATTGTAGTGACCCTATGTCACATTATGCCACATTGTAGTGACCCCAGGTCACATTATGCCACACTGTAGTGCCTTAGATCACATGCCACATTGTAGTGCCTCAGGTCACATTATGTCACATTGTAGTGACCTCAGGTCACATTATGCCACACTGTAGTGCCTCAGGTCACATTATACCACATTGTGGTGCCTCAGGTCACATTATGCCACATTGTAGTAACCTCAGGTCACATTTTGCCACATTGTAGTGCCTCAAGTCACATTATGCCACATTATAGGGACCCTAGGTAACATTATGCCACAATGTAGTGACCCCAGGTCACATTATGCCACACTGTAGTGCCTCAGGTCACATTATGCCACATTGTAGTGCCTCAGGTCACATTATGCCACATTGTAGTGCCTCGGGTCACATTATGCCACATTGTAGTGACCCAAGGTCACATTATGCCACATTATAGTGCCTTAGGTCACATTATGCCACATTGTAGTGACCCCAGGTTACATTATGGCATATTGAGGTGCTCCAGGTCACATTATGCCACACAGTTCCTCTAGCTTATATTATGCCTCAGTGTATTGTCCTCATATTATTCCATATTGGCTCCCTCACTTGGAAACCCATTGTCCAATTATCTGGAAGACCCGTATAGAAATTGGGCATCACCATCTCTTCTCTCCTGGGTCCCCTCTGAGTTGCATATGACTGTGGCGGGTGGGGTCTGGGTTATTGTCAGACTTTTCACAGACAGTAACTGGATCATCTCCTATGCAGAGAAATATGGCTAAAAAGTATTTTGTTTGTTACATGCAAACTGCCCACAGCAGAGTTACACAGTGTAATGTGTAGATGATTCATTCTCATATCATTAGTAATACTGCACAGTTCAATGTTTCTTGTGGGGGCAGAGCCTTTACAGGTGCTAAATTAGGTGCACCTTGAGAAAGGGCTCCCTCTTAATTCAGCTGCTGATATGATACTGAGCAGGGAGTAGGATGCGGGTGAGGCGCGGACATGTCCCGTAGGAGGCCCCCTAAGCTTCCTTGCTCCATAGCAACTACACACCCTGCAGCCACCCAGGTTACTTATAGTACTTGCTGTGAGGGCTCAGCATGGGTATTTAACATTGGGCCATTACGTTTTGCTCTGAACTGTGTTCATTTAAAGATAAATACAGCTTAAGGCTTTGTAACATATTGATCACTAGATCACAATAATAAAAATGGTGGCCATATTCTAGTGCTTAATAACTTCCAAATAGACCATGAACACACCTTACTGTATCCCATGACCATAAACTGTACTGTTGTTATTATTAATTGATCGTTATCTCATTTATTTTGCAGTATGTGGCAGCACATTATACCGTATTTGATTATATATTCTAAGGAGTATATTTACTAAAGTGCTTTTTTATAGAAGTGTAGATGCTGCCCTTAACAACCAATCGGATTCTACCTATCGTTCATCTAGCAGCTTCTAGAAGATAATAGCTAGATTGTGATTGGTTGTTATGGACAACATCTCCACTTCTATAATCCGGCACTTTAGTATAGCTATATACCCCCATGATTCAATGTACAGTAGTTTACAATGATGTGTAAACAAATAGCACAAATAGTCCACTACAGTATGTCATAGTGCCATGTTGAGTATAGCCTATGATTGATAATCCTCTAATAGGCCTAAAAGAACAGAATCATCCTCCTGAAAGAAATGCTGACATCAATTTTACATATGTGATGTTCTGGCATGTTTAAGAGGTCATAGCGACCTGGGCTTGGTGATACTGCTCGCTTGCCCTTGAAGTATGCTCGTCACCTGCACACAACGGAGGCATACAATTTGTGGGCTGATACAACATGCATTATGCTTCCGTGATGATACCAATACCAAGTGAATTTATTCTAATGCATTTTGGTCTAGCACACAAAATGCAGTCACCATGGCAATTTACAAATGCTTGCTGGAAATCATTGCATTCTTTACACAGTTGAGTAATGTTTTAAATTGTGTACATTCTGCCATCAAAAGTTTGCTTAAATATATATATATATCTCAACAGAGAAAGAGTATAACCAAATTGCGCTAATATAAACCGCCTTAGACACAGTAGTCCTTGGAGGAATCGCCTGCAAATCTCCAAAACAGGTCCTCTTGCCAGTTGAGAACCGATGGTAAAACAATATTGATGGTGGTATGGAGAGCGCTCAAATAAATGTCTCTTTACAGTATCTCTAGGATGTTCCTTCAATTTTGGATTAACCACGGAGAGATGTATATGTCTGAAAAAAAAACCTCTCACCAAAAATCACCCAGACAACAGCGTCACTTGTTAGTCCGTAATTTCCAGATATTTATTAATAAAATCTTTAAAAATGTTATGTGTCTCTTACATTAGTCTTAACATTCGTGGGGATGATCTTAATGGGACTTGCTGCCCACCCCAGCCGGGGAGGAGCTCCTATGGCAGCCTGTCCACCCACTATGTTTAAGAGAATCACCCAGCGCGTTTCGTCTATACAGACTTCCTCAGGGGTGTTTTGACATGTAAGAGCGATGTCCTAACTGTAGATACTGTAAAGAGACATTTATTTGAGCGCTCTCCATACCACCATCAATATATATATATATATATATATATATATATATATATATTCAGTTTATTTTTCAGCCTATTAAGACAAGACTACCCCCCCCCCCCCCCACACCCCCACCCCCTCTTTCGATTTAATGTGCTGCTTGCTGGAATCCAATAGCAGAATAACTGTTGTCCCCACTGTGCCCTGATGAAAGTTCTGCTTTGAAAACTTGGGACTATACACTTTTCAGCAATTATACAAAAGAAGACATTTTAATCCTACTGAGCGTTGCTGGTTGCACATGTCCCCTGTGCGTCCTCCTCCTCTCAACACTGGAAGCCAGCTGTGAATGACAGCCTATTTCCCTCCCCTTTACATTGCCGGTAACATTAGACCTGGTTCCTGATGATTACACCTATTAAGCACAATGTTATGATGTGCTGTGCTGTTAGTGTAATCAGAGCCGTGCTCCTGGGGTATGGGTAATAGGGTCGACATGCATTAGGTCACTCTCCATGCTTTGGGCAAGGTGCCCGCTGCACTACAGCTGCGCTCGGCACAGGTTACTATTCTCAATCGTAGTCCACGTGGATCGTAAAGTATAAAAAAGTTTTTTAAAAATGGAAAAAAAACCCAACAACACTTGTCGACTTTCTTGCATGTCGACCTAGTGACCATGTCGACCTAGTACATGTCGACCAATAGTTGTCGACCTAAGTGTGGTCGATCAAATGACTGTATCCCTGCTCCTGTACTCATAAGAAACTGGGTTACAGTGTGTGACGGGAGGGTGTCAAACTGGCTTATTATGTGTTATGGTGATTCAGGCATAAAGATAGCACATGCTGGCATGAGTGTGGGGGGGACGCAAGACAGTTTAATGCATCTGTGATAGGGCGATAGTCTGTAATAATGTGCATTATTGGGCACAGGCTGCTACAATTTTTGCATATGATACAGCAACCTGAGGACCCTTCCTAAATGTCCCCCTCTTTGCCATGTTGCAGTGCTGATGACGTCCAGGCACTGAAGGGTGTGTGCATCTCATGATAATGTTCGTCACTCTGTCTTTTTATGTGGCTTTGCTCATGAATCGCTCATAGCTATTAATTTTCTTCCACAGGGATTGCTTGGAGATAAAATTCAATTTGATCAAAATTGTCTGACAAATTGGCTTAAACAGACAATTACAGCCGCCTCCTTGTATGCAAGCTGAATATCAAACTGGGATTTATTTACTTCGTTTTTTAGTCAATGTCATAGCTGGGTCTAATCGCTATCATGGCCATTGGTATCAGTCGTTAACAATAGTTATTAATTGACATGTACCCGTCTTAATGAACCTAAAGTTAGGGGAGGAGGCTAGAGGAACAAAAAGAGATGCTTTTGAGATGCTTAGTAAATTAAGCCCATAGTCTGAGAAAGGATTTTTGGTCATATTTGGCCTAATTGTATAAAATCATTGACGAAAACTGCTGAAATTCAGGGTTGTGATTTACCATCAGTAAACCTGTTGAATGTATGCTTTGTCTTGCCATTTGAATGGTAATGGAAAATAACTTGACCTACTATAGGGTTATGTGCTCTGGTGATTCTGGCTGGTAGAGAAAACACTTTGTCGGCTTGTTGGGGTCAGTCCTGCGAATGTGTTGAAAGCCCAGTCTCTGGCATAAAGTATCAGACTTCTACCCTTTCACATAGCAAATGTGGGTCGCGCCCGGGAATTGTGCACGGGCGCGACCCTCCATCAGACCCCTTTCAGACTGCCAATCCGACTGTCAAAATGCTGGGTCGGGTTGCCATCGGGGACAGAGGTGTCGCTGACTTCATCGGTGGCGGATGCGGAGGCGGCGCGCACTGTCTCCTCCATAGTGTGAGAGGTACCTGGGTCGCATCGACCCGGGTAACCCGTTCACATAGCACCTGACACGGTAATAACCCATGTAAAACCCTTCTTTAGTACTGGGCTGAAATGTCAGGTTGCTCGATCCGGGATATTTCAACCTGGCCCTTTCACATCGCACCTCCTCTCGGGTCGACCCAGAATTATAGATTATTTATTATGTCAAAGGGGTTTTTACTAAAAGTTATTAAACAGAAAAAAAAACAATAGAAAGAAAATAATTATTTTAACATAATTTAAAATGGGGAAAAAAAGGCTTCATATTATTAAATATATTTTTTTCCACTACTGCACTTTGATACCATCATGTCGAGATACCTTCTTAAACAGGCTTTGCATGGGGAAGCTGCTGGCTTCTAGGCTTGTTAAATAGGGAGAAGTCCTATCTCAGATGAAAACAGTCGAATTTAGGGCTTTTCTCTCTATGATAAATAGACAAAAAACAAGTTTGATTCCTTTGTGGAGCCAAATATGGAACATGAGTGACTTAAGCTAACCTTAACCTGCAACTGTTTGTAACTGAAATGTGGGTGAGAATAGTCTGAATGCAATTACATACCTCCCAACTGTCCCGATTTTTGTGGGACAGTCACTTTTTTTTCGGACTGGCTCGCTGTCCAGCCCGCGGGCCGCAGTGTCCAGTGGGGGGGCAGTTGGGATGCTCCTGTCAGTCACTGCTCTGCCTAGCAGTGCAGCGGTGAATAGAAGCTGTGCACATGCCCACATTCCACATTGTTTATTCACAGGAGACAGAGGGGCTGGGGGCATGCCAGCAGTTCACAGAGTGCTGCCTTTGCCCACATAGTGACGGAAAACAGGGGCGTGGCTCGCGATTGCGGCACTCCCGCAAAATCGCGCCCCCTTTTCTATAGGCCATGGCCCCTTTGCCGCGCCAGGGAGTCCTGATTCCCCGTCTCCCAATGTTTGGAGGTATGCAATTAGAAGAAGGCGTCTGAATTGATACAGGATGGAATGTATGAGTAGCCATATTGAAGTCCTTTGAAGGGCATGTATTTTAATTATCCAACAAAAGCCTAATGTTGTTTTCTCTAACGTCCTAGTGGATGCTGGGAACTCCGTAAGGACCATGGGGAATAGCGGGCTCCGAAGGAGGCTGAGCACTCTAGAAAGATCTTAGACTACCTGGTGTGCACTGGCTCCTCCCACTATGACCCTCCTCCAAGCCTCAGATTTCGTGCCCGGCCGAGGTTGGATGCACACTAGGGGCTCTCCTGAGCTCTTAGAAAGTTATAGTCTTAGAATTTGTTATTTTCAGTGAGACCTGCTGGCAACAGGCTCACTGCAGCGAGGGACTAAGGGGAGAAGAAGCGAACTCGCCTGCTTGCAGCCGGATTGGGCTTCTTAGGCTACTGGACACCATTAGCTCCAGAGGGATCGACCGCAGGCCCAGCCTTGATGTTCGGTCCCGGAGCCGCGCCGCCGTCCCCCTTACAGAGCCAGAAGCAAGAAGATGGTCCGGAAAATCGGCGGCATGAAGACTCTGTCTTCACCAAGGTAGCGCACAGCACTGCAGCTGTGCGCCATTGCTCCTCTCACACACTTCACACTCCGGTCACTGAGGGTGCAGGGCGCTGGGGGGGGCGCCCTGAGGCAGCAATAAAAACACCTTGGCTGGCTAAAATACCTCAATATATGGCCCCAGGGGCTATATATGAGGTAAATACCCCTGCCAGAATTCCATAAAAAACGGGAGAATAGGCAGCGAAAAAGGGGCGGAGCCTATCTCCTCAGCACACTGGCGCCATTTTTCCCTCACAGCTCGGCTGGAAGGAAGCTCCCTGGCTCTTCCCTGCAATTCTACAGTACAGTAAGAGGGAAAAGAGAGGGGGGGCATTAAAATTGGCACTGTATACAGTATATTATATAAAAAGCAGCTATTAGGGACATAACTCAGTTAGTCCCTGTATATATATAGCGCTCTGGTGTGTGCTGGCATACTCTTACTCTGTCCCCCCAAAGGGCTTTTGTGGGTCCTGTCCTCGTTTAGAGCATTCCCTGTGTGTCTGCGGTGTGTCGGTACGGCTGTGTCGACATGTTGAATGAGGAGGCTTATATGGTGACAGAACAGAGGCCGATATAGGTGATGTCGCCCCCTGTGGGGCCGACACCAGAGTGGATGGATAGGTGAAAGGTATTAACCGACAGTGTCAACTCCTTACATAAAAGGGTGGATGACGTAACAGCTGTGGGACAGCCGGCTTCGCAGCCCGCGCCTGCCCAGGCGTCTCAAAGGCCATCAGGGGCTCAAAAACGCCCGCTCTCTCAGATGGCAGACACAGATGTCGACACGGAGTCTGACTCCAGTGTCGACAAGGTGGAGACATATACACAATCCACTAGGAACATCCGTGACGTGATCCCGGCAATAAAAATGTGTTATACATTTCTGACTTTAACCCAAGCACCTCTAAAAATGAGTTTTAGGTTTGGGGAGAAAATACAGGCAGTGTTTTGTTCCCCCATCAGATGAATAAATGAAGTGTGTGAAAGCGTGGGTTCCCCCGTTAAGAATCTGGTAATTTATAAAAAGTTACTGATGGCGTACCCTTTCCCGCCAGGTGGATAAGTTACGCTGGGAGATATCCCCTAGGGTGAATAAGGCGCTCACACGTTTGTAAAAAAAAAAAAAAAAAAAAAAAAGGTGGCACTGCCGTCTTAGGATACGGCCACTTTAATAGGTACCTGTTGATAAAAAACAGGAGGCTATCCTGAAGTCTGTATTTACACACTCAGGTACTAGACTGAGACCTGCAGATAGTGCTGCTGCAGCGTGGTCGGTGACCCTGTCAAACAGGGATACTAGTTGGCAAACATAAAAACATATTAAAGACGTCGTCTTATATATGGGGGATGCACAGAGGGATATTTTGCCGGCTGGCATCCAAAATAAATGTAATGTCCATTCTGTCAGGAGGGTATTAGAGACCTGTCACTGGACAGGTGATGCTGACTTAAAAAGCGCATAGAGAGCCTTATAAGGGTGAGGAATTATTTGGGGATGGTCTCTGGGACCTCGTATCCACAGCAACTGCTGGGAAGAAATAATTTTACCTCAGGTTTCCTCACAGACAAAGGTACAGTCCTTTCGGCTTCAGAAAAGCAAGCGGGTCAAATGGCGCTTCCTTTCTGTACAGAGACAAGGGTAGAGGGAAAAAAGCTGCACCAGTCAGCCTGTTCCCAGAATCAAGATTCTTCCCCCGCCTCCTGTGAGGCCACACCATGACGCGGGTGCTCCACAGGTGTAGCCAGGTACGGTGGGGGGCCGTCTCAAAAATTTCAGCAATTAGTGGGCTCGCTCACAGGTGGATCCCTGTTTCTTTCAAGTAGTATTTCAGGGGTACAAGCTGGAATTCGAGATGTCTCCCCCCAGCCGTTTCCTAAAATATGCCTTGCTGACAACTCCCTCAGGCAGGGAGGCTTTGCTAGAGGCAATTAATAAGCGGTATTCCCAGCAGGTAATACTCAAGGTGCCCCTACTTCAACAAGGACGGGGTTACTATTCCACACGGGTTGGGGTACCGAAACCGCATGGTTCGGTGTGACCCATTTTATATTTAAAATCCTTGAACACAAAAATTCAAGTTCAAGATGGAATCGCTCAGGGCGGTTATTCCAAGCCTGGACGAGGGGGATTACATGGTATCCTGGGACATCAAGGATGCTTACCTGCATGTCCCCATTTACCATCCTCGCCAGGAGTACCTCAGATTTGTGGTACAGGATTACCATTACCAAGTCCAGACACTGCCGTTTGGACTGTACATGGCACCGAGGGTGTTTTATCAAGGTAATGGCCGAAATGTTGATACTCCTTCAAAAAAAGGGAGTTGTAATTATCCCGTACTTGGACAATCTCGTTATAAGGGCGAGGTCCAAGGAGCAGTTGGTAGTCGGGGTAGCACTATTTTGGAAAGTGCTACAACAGCATGGTTGGATTCTAAACAGTCCAAAGTCACAGCTGGTTCCTATGACACGTCCACTGTTCCTGGGGATGGTTCTGGACATAAACCAGAAATAGTGTTTCTCCCGGAGGAGAAAGCCAAGGAGTTGTCATCTCTAGTCAGAGACCTCCTGAAGCCAAAATAGGTAGCGGTGCATCATTGCACGCGAGTCCTGGGAAAAATGGTAGCTTCGTACGAAGCAATCCCATTAGGCAGGTTCCATACAAGAACTTTTCAGAGGGACCTGTTGGACAAGTGGTCCGGATCGCATCTTCCGATGCATAGGCTGATAACCCTGTCTCCAAGGACCAGGGTATCTCTACTGTGGTGGCTGCAGAGTGCCCATCTTCAAGAGGGCCGCAGGTTCGGCATACAGGACTAGGTCCTAGTGACCATGGATTCCAGCCTTTGAGGCTGGGAGGCAGTCACACAGGGAAGAAATTTCCAGGGACTTTGGTCAAGTCAGGTTATTTCCCTACACATAAATATTCTGGACCTGAGGGCCATTTACAATGCCCTGAGGCCGGCAAGGCCTCTGCTTCAAAACAGCCGGTACTGATCCAATCAGACAACATCACGGCAGTCGCCCATGTAAACCAACAGGGCGGCACAAGAAGCAGGATGGCGATGGCAGAAGCCACAAGGATTCTCCGATAGGCGGAAAATCTTGTGTTAGCACTGTCAGCAGTGTTCATTCCCGGAGTGGACAACTGGGAAGCAGATCTTCTCAACAGACACGACCTCCACCCGGGAGAATGGGGACTTCCTCCAGAAGTCTTCCAATAAGATTGTACACCATTGGGAAAGGCCACAGGTGGACATGATGGCGTCCCGCCTCAACAAAAAGCTATAAAATATATTGCACCGGGTCAAGGGACCCTCAGGCGATAGCTATGGACGCTCTGGTAACACCGTGGGTGTACCAGTCGGTTTATGTGTTCTCCCCTCTGTCTCTCATACCAAAGGTACTGAGAATAATAAGAAGGCGAGGAGTAAGAACGATACTCGTGGATGGCCAAGAAGAGCTTGGTACCCAGAACTTCAAGAATTTATATCAGAGGACCCATGGCCTCTGCCACTCAGACAGGACCTGCGGCAGCAGGGGCCCTGTCTGTTCCAAGACTTACCGCGGCTGCGTTTGTCGGCATGGCGGTTGAACGCCGGATCCTGAAGGAAAAGGGCATTCCGGAGGAAGTCATTCCTACGCTTACTAAAGCCAGGAAAGAGGTTACAGCAACTCATTATCACCGCATATGGCGAAAATATGTTGCATGGTGTGAGGCCGAAAGGGCCCCAACAGAGGAATTTCAACTAGGTCGATTTCTGCATTTCCTGCAAGCAGGAGTGACTATGGGCCTTAAATTGGGTTCCATTAAGGTACAGATCTCGGCTCTGTCGATTTTCTTTCAAAAAGAACTAGCTTCAGTACCTGAAGTTCAGACATTTATAAAAGGAGTGCTGCAGAGTCAGCCCCCGTTTGTGCCTCCTGTGGCACCTTGGGATCTCAACGTGGTGTTGAGTTTCTTAAAATCACATTGGTTTGAACCACTAAAAACCGTGGATCTGAAATATCTCACGTGGAAGGTGGTTATGTTATTGGCCTTGGCTTCTGCCAAGCGAGTATCAAAGTTGGCGGCTTTGTCTTGTAAAAGCCCTTATTTGATTTTCCATATGGATAGGGCAGAATTGAGGACTCGTCCCCAGTTTCTCCCAAAGGTGGTGTCAGCGTTTCACCTGAACCAGCCTATTGTGGTGCCTAGGCTACTAGGGACTTGGAGGACTCCAAGTTGCTAGACGTTGTCAGGGCACTGAAAATATATGTTTCCAGAACGGCTAGAGTCAGAAAATCTGACTCGCTGTTTATCCTATATGCACCTAACAAGCTGGGTGCTCCTGCTTCTAAGCAGACTATTGCTCGTTGGATTTGTAGTACAATTCAGCTTGCACATACTGTGGCAGGCCTGCCACAGCCAAAATCTGTCAATGCCCATTCCACAAGGAAGGTGGGCTCATCTTGGGCGGCTGCCCGAGGGGTCTCGGCTTTACAACTTTGCCGAGCAGCTACTTGGTCAGGGGCAAACACGTTTGCAAAATTCTACAAATTTGATACCCTGGCTGAGGAGGACCTGGAGTTCTCTCATTCAGTGCTGCAGAGTCATCCGCACTCTCCCGCCCGTTTGGGAGCTTTGGTATAATCCCCATGGTCCTTACGGAGTCCCCAGCATCCACTAGGACGTTAGAGAAAATAAGAATTTACTCTCCGGTAATTCTATTTCTCGTAGTCCGTAGTGGATGCTGGGCGCCCATCCCAAGTGCGGTTTATCTGCAATACTTGTACATAGTTATTGTTAACTAAATCGGGTTATTGTTGAGCCATCTGTTGAGAGGCTCTATTGTTTCATACTGTTAACTGTGTTTCATATCACGAGTTGTACGGTGTGATTGGTGTGGCTGGTATGAGTCTTACCCGGGATTCAAAATCCTTCCTTATTGTGTACGCTCGTCCGGGCACAGTACCTAGCTGAGGCTTGGAGGAGGGTCATAGTGGGAGGAGCCAGTGCACACCAGGTAGTCTAAGATCTTTCTAGAGTGCCCAGCCTCCTTCGGAGCCCGCTATTCCCCATGGTCCTTACGGAGTTCCCAGCATCCACTACGGACTACGAGAAATAGAATTACCGGTGAGTAAATTCTTATTATAATGTGTCAGGCAAACTTTTTTTTTTTTTATGTAATAGCATTATTTATAATTGTATCTGATATATATAAACAAGAAGTATACGTTCAGCATCCCGATGGACGGGATCCCGGTGGTCATGTGACCGACGCCGGAATCCCAACACCACTCGGGAGACCGGCGCCGGAAGACCGACCGCCGACATCCTAAAGGCAAGTATCGTGGACACCTTTAGACCTAGGGCCCGGCGGTGGAAGAGTTAGGGATAGGCAGACAGGGGGATTAGGGTTAGGAATTGGGTGGGGGGGGGGGGATACTTATCCCCTCCACCATCGGGATCTTCAATGTCAGGATGCCATTGTCAGTCATGTGACCGGCGGCATCCCAACCACCGAGATAGCATACCCAACCCAAGTAAGAAGCTGATGCATTTGTGCCAGCAGATGCAACGGTTGAAATTTAATATGCAGATCTTGTCCATTAACAATGGCAGTAGCACTTTGTCATGACATTGCAACAGGTCACATGTCTTCTCTCTCCTTCTGTACTCTGTGTGATGTAGCCATCCATAAAGCCTTGTCCTATTACATATATTATACTAAGAGCCTTCAAAATACCATTCCTTGTGTATAACAGTAGTTACCTGGTCACACAGCAATATTTTATTATCAAGAGAAGGGGAATTTTGCTGTTCTGCGTTATATATAGTTGTATTTTTATTTTCCAGAATGTTCACGCTCTCGGCTGTGTCACATCATATTTCTTCAACATTGCTGGCTGTAGGACTTGTCACGGATTAAGAATTTTCTGAGACTAGTTTTGTTGTAATGGTTTGAAAAATAAACCTTATGTGTAGAACATGGAAAGAGTCATTTTTTCTTTTTTTTTCTTTTTCGTTTTGTTACATAAAAAAGGTAAAGTCTGAACATTTTTTCAATTTATTTTGTCTTCGCAAATCATGAGATGATTTGTGTTGGTATAAAAGAAGTAAGCTCGGCTTGATAAACTAAAAGCAGTGTAGAATTATCCTGTGTAGAGACCACGCAGTACCGTAACTAGACATTTAGCGTTGTGTGCAAGAAACAGCATCGGTGCCCCCCCTCTCTTATACAAGTTAGGGCGTGGCTTCATGGGGAGGGGTGTGGCCACAGAGCTCCCTTTTACACATTACGGCAGGCATAGCTCCCTTTTATACATTACGGCAGGCAGAGCCCCCTTTTACACAGTACGGCAGGCAGAGCTCACTTTTACACATTACGGCAGGCAGAGTCCCCCCTTGTTTTTACACATTAAAAAAGGCAGAGTCCCCTAATTATACATTGTGGCAGGCAGTCCCCATTTAAGAAAAAATAAAAACATGGCAGACAGTCCCCCTATTTACACATTATGGCTGGCAGTCCCCATTTTTTTTTTAAAAACCTTATGGCAGGCAGTCCCCCTGTTTACACATTATGGCAGGCAGTCCCCCTATTTACACATTATGGCAGGCAGTCCCCTTTTCTTTTTTTTTACACATTATGGCAGGCAGTCCCCCTTTTATGGCAGGGAGAAAGTGAGAGAGAGAGACTCACCAGTATCCTGGCATCCATCTGCTGTGTTAATTCGGCAGGCTGGCTGCAGAGAGAGGCAGAGACCCGGGAGCTGGCTGCAGCGCTCCCGCGTCCCCTGCAGAGGCGGCAACGGGAGACAGGCGCTGGCGGGACTCGAAGCATGGCGCTCGGAGTCCCTTCAGAGGTGGCGGCTCTGGCAGGAGACAGGCGGCACTGTGGTAGTGCTGGGGGGAATGTGGAATGCAGAGCTCAAAGTCCTTCAGAGGCGGCGGCTCCGGCGGGCGCCAAAAGACAGGCGGCAGCGCTGTAGTGACAGTGGCTGCGACCGTGTCAGGGGGCGGGGGGGAAGTTGGGTGCTGCCGATGGTGCGCCTTCAGTGCATGTGCGCTGTGGGCAAGGCACCATCGGCACACACCTAGTTACGGCCCTGGTCCCAAGCAGTAAAGCTTTGCTCCCGACAGTCATACTCATACAGTTTTCAGGTTTATGTTAGTCTCCTACATAGATATACATACATACTTATTTTCTGCAGTGATCTACCTATTGCCTATTTAGACAAACAAGGCTGATCACTGGTGCCGGCTCTGAGCTCTCTGCCGGTCAGAGCTGAACAGGGGTAGTAAAACCAGAGGGAAGCCTGCATAATGCTGCCTGAAGAGGGCGTTGTTACCACAGGTAACAGGTTACCTCCAGAATTTTTTTGCAATTTTATTTTAGTATAGGAAATGTGATCTGATTGCTAAAAAAAATGGGAATCTAAGGGTTTGGAGGAGAATTTTATGAATTCTCCTTCAATTACCCATTAGTCATGTGATACTAAAATAATCTTAAATGGGTGTGAAAACACCCATTTTCACATTATTTTAGTAAAAATAATATTGATAAATATTCCCAAAAATAAGTACTAAGGGGGTATTCAATTAGTGCCGAATTTTCTGTCAGTCGGCAAAACATCACTTTTCGCACATTTTTAAATTGAAGTTACATTCAACATATTCAATCAAAGTGGCGATTTTTCGACTGTCGAAAAATCCGGCACTGTCGGTAAACACATGGATTGGCGAATTACTCGCTGATCCACGTGTTTTTGTCGAAAACGTGGCTGTTTTCGACTATTTTCCACGGATGCAGATTCGACTTATTAACAAGTCGAATCTGCGTTGTCGGAAAAAGTGGCCGAAAACGGCCGGGATTGAATAGCTATCCGAAAAAACTGGACATAATTGAATACCCCCCTAAGGGGTCTATTCAATTGGTGCCGGTTTTTCCGACAGTCTGAAAAACCGTCACTTTTCAACAGAAATAGGTCAGATTTGCATTAGACCTATTCAATGACAGTGCCGTTTTTCCGTCAGTCGAAAAAAACGGCACTTGTCGAAAAACACATGGAATGGCGGATTAGCCACGGATCCACATGTTTTGTCAAATTAGCGGCCAATTCCGAAAGGATTTTGGCCCGTTTTCGACAATGCTGATTCAGCTTATAAAAAAAGTCGAATCAGCATTGTCGAAAACAGGCAAAACCTGTCGGAATAGCCCGCTAATTGAATACTGAACTGTCGGATCCTCTCCATCGGAGAGGATATGACAGTCATTGTATAGACCCCTAAATGTTGATCTAACAACTAGCAGAATAATGGCTGTTATCCAGGGCTGATTTCATTTTGGATATACCCCTCCCTCTGTGCCTGTCTAACAATTGCATATAATAATTTTCCAGGACAATTGACCCAATACTCTAGTACAGGGCTATTCAACTGGTTGCCCATGGGCTGAGGCGATCCTGCCAAGGAGCACTTGCAGCCCACTGCTCTAACGTTCAGCCCCCCCAATCTCCTGAATGTTCTAAGGCTGGGTACACATTAGAAGATATGTCATCTAATCCAGCGGATCGGAATGACGTATCGTGCACATCAGGTTGTGTACACGCTCCCCACCGCATGCCCCCGCCTGCCAGCATCGGAGTCATCCCACTTGCTGTGCTGCGCGCCCAGTGGAACAATGCAGCACTCAACAGTACACAGCTGAATGCAGCCATGAACAACAAAGCGCTATATTGTTCACTGTGTGTCTCATTCCATCATTTGTGCCGTCGGCCACAATCCCCTGATCGTTTACTGTATACCCATCTTAGGTGGCCCACTGAAAATAATAGTTGACTACCCCTTCCCTAGGAGAAGGACTGAGAGATTAAATGTTAGCCACCTGTATTTCATTTGGAAGGACGTCTCTTATTGTCATTATGCACCCTCTGTACTCCAGTCTGCAAGTGTCTAACTGTTCTAGAGCCACACTGCTCAGACTTTAGTGTTGCGACACCTTTGTCTGTTGCAGGTTGATCCCTGGTGTGTAATGCACAAAGTGCATTACACACCAGGGGTGACAGGTGACAGAAAATAAGGCCGGATCCCATAGGACGTGTTTGACCAATCATCAAAGCTTTCCCACTCTCCCCTCTGCTCCATCTTGCCAATCATCAGAGCAAGGGGGAGGAGCAGGGGTATATTAAGAGAGGAGAGGGCCCATGTGTAGGCTCTGCCTGGGACCCCTCACTCTAGCAGGCAGCGGCAGCTCAGTTACAGTATACTGATGCTGAGCACTAGGTGCTGTGCAGCTCTCCAGGAAAATGTGTGGTGGCTCTCTTCCCTGTGACTTTTTTCCTAATGTGCACTATGCCAGGAAAATGCCCATACGCCGTGATCTGTGCTGCAGTGCTGCCAACGACGCGGTACTCTGGAGAGGTAAGTACTGGAAAACAATTGGTGCGTGTGGGCCCCCCTGGACCCAGAGGTCCGTGTGCACCACACAGACTGCACCCATCATAGATACGTTGCCGGGGAGTAGAGTGTATATCAGAGAGGAGCGGGAACAGGCAGACAGCCGCAGTAGTGCGGGCGACTCAGCATCATGACGACTATCATGGAGCAGGCAGCCACAGACTCAGTAGGATGGGAGACCAAGAGTTAATGAAGAGGAAAGGAGTCCTAAGGTAGTAAACTACTGTACAGTTGTTAAAGTGAACAAGGGAAATGTGGTGTTTTATGTAAAAAAAACACTGGAAGTATGTGCTCTAGGAAAAATAAAGTTCAATTACATTTATTTTTATATTTTTTACATTTTGTGTCACATAACTGGATGTCACTCTTCAGTTTATCATAGCAGATATAAAGTTTGAGTACTCCTGTTTTACAGTTAAACATGTATGGTTGTAATGGTTTAGGATTACTGCCTCACAGCATGAAGGGTTCTATTCCCATCACTGCCCTATCTGTGTGGAGTTTGTATATTCTCCCCGTGCTTGCGTGGGTTTCCTCCAGGTACTCCAGTTTCTCCCCACACTTGAAAAATATACCAGTAAGTTATTTGGCTACTGACAAAAATTAGCCCTAGTGTATATGTGTGCGTACATTTGGTAGGGAATGAATACATACTACTGTATATCCCGTCTGTCGGGATGCCTGCAGTCACATAACCGACCACGGCATTCTGACAATGAAGTTCCTGACATCAGAGAGGATAAGTATTCGGCATCCTCTGGAGAGATGCGGCCACAAGGTGATTGACAGCTGCGGGGTTCGGTGTGCAGCATTTCGGTGTTGTGGGGGCGTGGCATGCAAAATGGGGGCGTGTTGCAAGCGTTTTCAGGGAAGTGGGGGACCGGCTGCGCTGGCAGTGATCAACCTCTAATCGATGTGTCTGCAATTAAATTGTGTATGCATCGTGAGGCGGCGCCACACATTCTGGGCGGCCTTGCCCTGTGCTGGACGGCCCCCGGCATGTGAGGAGATGGACCAAGATCTTGCTGCGGATGCAACGATCTCCGTACATCTCTGAATAACCCACCATAGGGCCTTCCTCAGGTTTGTGAGCAGTCCTAAAAAGTTAGTAATTGGAGAAAAGCATGTTGCACTGCAGGTGGAGCAGATGTAACACGTGCAGAGAGAGTTAGATTTGGGTAGGGTATATTGAAACTGAAATCTAAATTACAGTGTAGAAATTAATCAGCCAGTATTTACCCTGCACAGAAACAATATAACCCACCCAAATCCAGCTCTCTGCACCAGGGCCGGATTAAGGCTTCAGGGGGCCCGGGGTACTTTAGACAAG